>NC_061121.1:70195964-70299104 GCF_002878395.1 Capsicum annuum
ACCATGGATCCAAGTGACGGACCATCAAGCCAATGATGGGCCGTTATTTTGTTTGTCAGACTTAAGCAGAACAAAGAAAAACCAGAGTCCAAATGACAAACTGAGTGATGGTCCATCAGGCTTGCGGTAGACCATCACTCTGGTCATCGCCCTTTAAAAAACAATATATAGATTTAAGTCCCAATGATGGACCAAGTGACGAGCCATCAAGCTCAAGATGGGCCATAACTTAGCCGACAACTGTGATGCAGTAGCCTGCATTTTGAATTTTAAATTTCTATTTTCTGAGAGCATATAAATATCCAGCTTAGGGTTAGATTAGACAGCTTTGATCTCTTAAAACATTTTATAACTGATATTTCTCTGAGAAAACAAAATTATTGCTTTGGGGTTTTTATTTTATTCACCATCATCTAAGATTTGGAACAATCTCTTCTAACATTGTAAGTAATTCTAAATTGTTTATGAAATTTACAATGGATCTCTTTTCTTTCGTTATGTGTTGATAAAACTCCAATAACTAGGATTATGGGAGCCTTGGTGTGATCCATTGCTATGGTTGTGAGAATAATCAAATTCCATATACAAGATCAATTGCATAAACTTTTCTTTAGATTAATGATTCTTCCTAGTTGCAAACTCGAAGAGTGTTCCTGTAAGAACCACTTGTTTGAGTAAAAGAGTTGGTGTTGGGAAAAAAGAAGAGTTACAAGAAAATTAAGGGCTTTAAGTTTTGATTTATGGGTTGATTCCATGAGGGACCAACCCTTTGAGTATTTAATTTAATAATCATTATCACTCTTTAAGTTTGATAGAATTAAAGTGTGGCCGTCTTTTAGGGTTGAGAAACAATTAGATAGACTTTATTTCACAATCAATCTTGCATTTGGACTTTCCAAATAGGGATTTGAAATGACTCATAACCCTTATTACATCAACACCTTGGTGATCATAATCCTAGTTTAACTAATCTCATTGATTTCATTTTGAAAAATACTCTCTATCTTAAACACTAAGTGACACTCTCAATAATATTTGTTAACAAAATAACCCTCGTTATTTTTGAAAACCTTTGATCAATAGTCTATTAATAATCATAAGACGTAGTTAACATCATATTCCTTGTGGGATTCGACCCCAACCTAGTTTGTTATATATTTGACAATGACCTCTTACACTCTTTAAGTAGAGTTGTAATTTGGGCGTATCAATAACCCCTTTTGGTAGCCAAACTAATATGATGCCCAAAGTGTTCTACCTTGAGTACGACAAGACTTAAGGAGTCATAATGACTCTATACGAGTCATAAGGTTCCAATCGTAAGGTGAATAATGTGTACCCAAAAGTTTTGTCTTGATTAAGACTCAGACCCTACGAGACATAGTGAGTTCTTGTGAGTCGTATAGTGACTCGTAGTGACTTGCAATAATTTTTTATCTTTTAACTTAAGGATGTTTCTGACATTTCCCTTTTTCTTAAACATAACACATGATTTTAAAACTTTATTGGAAACCCATTCCCATCCATAATACATCAAAATAACTTATCTCTTCCCACAAATTCTCTCAAGCAAGAGCGTTAGGGTTTTCTCAAAGTTTATTGTCTAGAGCTTCCAAGGGCAAATTCCCTAAAATAATTGTAATCCTTTCAATCATGTGCATGTTTACTCAAAACTTAATTTGTTAAAAACATATGATTAAAATTTTACTTAGGTGGTTTAATTGTTGGTTTTTTGATTTGGGTTGTGGGTTTTGAATATTTGTTTTTTATGTGATGTTTCATGTTTACATATGCATCGGTTATGGTTGAAATAGTGGTTTTGAAACCAATTAGATGCACAAGTATGTGAATAGAATAGGAAGAATGGTTTTCCCCAGTTTGATAAGTTACTAATTTGAAGCTTTCAATAACCTGAACCCAATCTTGTGGAAATGGTTTTGAATATAAAAATATGCATATTGAAAAGTATTTGTGAACCTTGCTTAGTATAAAAGAGTAATGAAACCTGAATTGACTTTAAAAGAGGCTTGATGGCCACAAATTGAATTGGAATTAAAAACTTCAGACTCATATTGGTCGAAGGGTTATAGAACCATTTAGTTAGGTGATTTGGTTCATAATTAGGACTTTAGATTCCCATTGGCTAGTTGGGTTAGAGTCCCACTTGGCTGGATGGTTTGGTTCCTATGTGGAACTATAGAGTCTCACTGGCTAATCGGGTTAGAGTCACATTGGCAAATTGAATAATTTGGCAAAGTGGCATGTTTTTGTAAGCTACAGTCAGTATGATGATTACACATGATACTGCCTTAACGTATGACTCCTTACTTGATGATTGATTATGTGTAAAATATGTTTTAATTGGGCTTTAATGAGGGGTTGTGTATTTATGCCATAAAAGTAGAGGTCCCGAGGGGCCACTACCATAAACCACAATTGTGGATGAAGAGGTCTAAATGGCTGGGTGGTTAGAGTCCCCCATGTTATATATATGAGTGCTTAAGTCACTTTTGATATATGTTGGTAAGTTTGAGTCCCCCCATAGTGCATATGCATATGTGATTATTCTATGGTTTATGTAGACACACGCACTAAGGTCCTTTCAGCTAGGGAAAAACTAGACCTATATAGCCTGTGGGTTCCTTATTGTTATGGTTATGCTACATAGTCTAGATTATTAATTTTAAAGTGCTTGATAAGCCTTTTACCTTATCCTAATATTTGATATATATGTATATATGGATCTGATCATGTGAATTAGATTATTGATGAATTTTGAACTATTGATCATGACATTATTTTACCCCTTAACCTTGAGTTACATGCTAGTACTCAACCTACTATCCATAGCTGGATGCTATATCTTTATGCAATGCACTATCCGAAGGAAATCCTGCTTTTCCTGTGCAGAGTTAGGTGGATCGATTTGATTCGTCGATCGTTCAAGGTGAAGTGGTGAGCTTCTATTTTCTAGAAGACTTGATTATTCCATCGGTTTCATTCAATGTATTAGAGTTAAACACTTCACATTAACATTATCATTGTCATTGTCAGATACGGGGGTGTCTCTGATATAGGTTGTTTAATATTATAGATCCTTTATGGATTACTGTGGATGGTTTTGTTTGTTTACTTTCATAGAATTTTAGTCACTATAGACTCTATCTTGTTATATATTTGGAACTCATCCACTATCATGTGTTTGTGTGTATTCTGTATTGTAAGGCAAAAGGGGTGGTCCCCGATCCTTGGTGGAATTGGGATGCCCATCATGTTAAGGCCTTGGTTTGGGTCATGAAAAAGATGGTATCAGAGATAGATTTTGTGTCAGTGGGTATCCAAAAAGCTATTTCAAGTAGATTCTCTTTTATGGGTGTGTAGCATCCCACACTTATACGGGAGAGACGAAAGGCATCAAAGAATGTTTGCCCTTTTCATGTGATCTAATTTCAGGCTATATAGTCTAAGGTCTTAAATTTCCTCTAATACTTGTTTGTTCAAATTTTAGATCATGCCTCCCCGAAGATCTGAAACACGTGGAAACTCTTTTATCCCGTCTAAGGAAAATATCGATAATACTCGTTCAACTAATGGATTTCAGACCCGTTCTAGGGATCCTATTTAAAATTGTACTACCCCACATGGAGTTCCACTGGTCCCTATCAATCCTCCTCGAACCCTTCAAGCTGATGGTCATCATGTCCCACCGCCCCAAGGAGACATTTCTAATGCTGAGTCTCGATACTTTATTCATTTGTTGACTCAGTTGGTGAGCTCTCAATCTCGCTAGGTTGAACATAAAGGTATTGTTTCTCCTTCTATAGAGGGCAATATAGTCGGCCCGTTCATGAGTCTTAAACATCTTATTTTCACTAATTCTAAGGTTGAGGAGGATCCTCAAGAGTTCATTGATGAAATAGAAAAAAAATTCTAAGTGATTCATGCTTCTGACTTGAAAAGTGTGGAGTTTACCATATATCTGTTAAATGATTTGATATATTAGTAGAATGGAGAGTGGTATATAAGTTGAGAGGTGATGATGCTTAAGCAGCCTTGTGGGATAATTTTTTGGGTCCCTTCCTTGACCGTTTATTTCCTCAAGAGCTGAGGAAGGCAAAGGCAGTAACGTTTGTAAATTTGAGGCAGGGCAAGATGAATGCTAAGGAGTATGCCTTAAAGTTTCACCAGCTATCCTGTATTCTCCTGAGTTAGTGTCTTTCATGAGAGTAGGGATGAGAAATTTTGTTTCTGGGTTGTTCCGTGACTTGGTGTTGGAATGCCAGGCCACCTTTTTTAACAAGGACATGGATATTTGGTATTGTACATGCAACAAATGGAGAATAAGAAAAAAAAGTAGGTAGAAATTGGGGAGAGGTAGAGTAAGAAGTTCTAGTATTCAGAATAGGGTGGAGGTTAGAAAAATAGTGGTGGTGATAGCAGACAGTGGTCTAAGAAGAATACTTGGAGAAATTCTTGTTCTTATTATACGGCTAGTGCTCCATATTCTAAGCTGTCCGGTGATCTCCATTTCTATAATAGTATTGTTCCCAGGGCACAGGGTGCCCAGTCTCAGGCTAGTGGAGCTCTGCCATCCACCTCTTATCCCCCTTGCCTTTTCTGCGGGTAGGTGCATCGTGGATTTCGTAAGGAGGGGAGAAATAAGTGTTTTAAGTGTGGTCAATTAGGCCACATGCAACAGGATTTTCCCTCAGTCAGGGTTGCTACTGGGGCTAATAAGGACCCGGTTGCTACTTCTTTAGCTACTAGAACAAAGGCTATTACCTCTGGCTCCGACATTGGTCAAAATTGCCTTTATGATCTTGTCCCTCGCAAGGAATCCAAGTCATCTTTGGATATTGTCACTGGTAAATTATAACTCGTTTCCCATGATGTGTATTATCTACTTGATCTAGGGTCTACTCTTTCTTATGTGACCTCATATGTGGCTATGCATTTCGATTTTGGTCCTGAGAGTATTTCGGACCCATTTTCTGTGTCCACCCTTGTGGCTGATTCTATGGTTACTTGAAGAGTTTATAAGGATTTGTGATAGGGAGGCCTTGGCAGACTTATAGGATTGGATATGGTCTAGTGTGACGTTATCCTAGGGATGGATTGACTCCATTCATGTTATGCCTCCCTATATTGTCCGATGATAATGCTCACCTATACCTTTTAAATCGATAGAGGACAATCGTTGTCAATAGCTCTACTTATATTTAGGTTGAATCTACGAGGAGAGAAATTAGCTTTCTAGTCCTATTAGTGTTAACAATTACTAAAAAGTTACCCAAAGTGTAAATAAAGTAAAAAACATGATTTAAATTGGGGGTTATATTTGTAACAAGGTTTGATTAATATATATTCAAGTCAAGACGTTAAGACAACTCTTGTGATTTGAAAATTCAATATTAGAGTGATCTACTCTTGTGATTTGAAAATTCAATATTAGAGTGATCTTGAGATAATTTCTACGTAATGGCAAGTTATGCACGAGAACATGATAATTTAATGTAAATTCTAGTCATTAATGATGTGTAGGCTAGGTTGAAGGTTCTTTAAGCTAGTTTGTCAACAAAGCCTCAAGGATATCACTGATTGACCCTTTAGAGTACCTAATAAGTGTATCAATTAAATCCACCTAATACCTTAATTGTGCATCCCTATTTCTAGGAAGATGCCCAAAACATAACCTCTCTCTATTTACCCTTATTTCTAAGATGGCAAAAAGATAGCAAACTATCTCCATTATTTTCCACTGTTGCTTTGTCCTCCATAGCCCACTTTCAAGGATGCCATGGGTTCCTAAAGTTCTCCCACACCCCTTTTTCGAGGATGATGTAAGGTTTCAAGAGTTTGGGGTTTTCACCCACAAACCAATTTTGGAAATTTGGAGTTTTCACCCACAAATCCTAACTAAGTCAACCAAGCAATAGTGAAACCCATCATCATCAAACTAGAATCTACACAAATACATCAAGACTCACAAACAATTACACATTAGTGTAACATAGTCCAAGACAAAGAGATTTAGCAACTCATAAAGTAAAGAGAAATAAATATACCATAAGGTTCATTCAAAGAATCCATACTTCAATTTTACAAAATTCAAAGAAAGAAATTCAAAATGCAATTTTTCCCCAAATTAGGCTTTTTGACAGCAAATTCAACTGTTCTCCAAAGTCTATAATGCAAAAATGGGAAAGGGTTTGAGACTTTTAAGGTATTTGGGGTCGACAGTTCAAAATTATAAAAATGCCCCAGGGCCTATTCCCGTGTTGCCGTGATCGCATCAAATTTGCTATGATTACAGCTATCGTGACCGCAATTATATCCACAGGATCGCAAAAATTGACCCACTTTTATTGGCTACAATCGTGGCCCTCAGACTATGATCATAGTAATTGAGGCTCTCATTTTCTGCAGAGTCTTCAACTGTGCACTTTTCTTCTCCTTGTGACTCGTTTTTAGCTCAAATCACATCTTTCTATTTCAACACTTGTATGCCTGCAAAATTTGGAAATTAGTGCATTCACGTAACATACTTGTCTCAGTTATACCTTAAAATTACAGTAGCGTGCATGAATTTAGGATGAAAATGATTGGTAAATTCACCACTCATCAACGCCCTCAACTTAAACATTTGTTTGTCCTCAAGCAACACTACTTATTCAATGAGACAATGCAAACTTTAAGTCTATTTGTTCAACCTAATGATCACAATGACTTCAAACTTGGTTCCTACCATAAGTAGCTCTTCAAACATGGTCAAAGCTATTCTCACGACACACCTCAACATGAAATACAATCTTAAAGATGCAAAAGACTTTAAAGTGAAATCATGCAACAATCACTAACGCTCTAAAAGTTATTCTTTGTTGACCTCACTTCACTATACTCCTTTTGCCTCATTATTCGAAAGATGACAATGTCACCTACCTCAAGTTGTTCACATAACTCCTCACAAGAATTATATCCCACACACACCAAATTATCTAATATTCAACAAGGTTATATAAGTACAAGACTCTCTCTCTCACAAAGACTATTAATGCTAACAAGTACAAAGCCATAGGCTTGGCCTTATTTTCACTCCCCACTATAATGAATACACTTGGTTGGAGATATCAAAAGGATTTTTTGAGCTTGTAACGTAGGTTCCGAGAAGGGTAGGATATAATTTGGGAACAAAGTGCCTATACTGTTTTTGAACATCTACATCATACTATTCCATTCATCGAACTTTTTGACCAAGGACCACTTCATTTGTGTTCACACTTTACACATGCCTATTTTTGCTACTTTGATTGACCCAACTTTTTGGAGGCATCTTTCTTTCGCTTACTTCTTTCGCAATCTACGCCTCATTTTTCTTTTCATCATTCATTTCTTTTTCTCTTTTTTTTTCAGCTCATAGGTATCCAATTACAATACCATGGCCCAAGGTCTACTCTTTCAAACTTACCACCCCCAACTTAGTCATTTGGCCTCAATTTTCATTTTTTATGTTTAAAGAGGGTAAGGTTCAAGAGAGTGAAAAACTTTGAATGGGTCAAGGATTGTAACATGGTTTCCAAAGAAAGTCTTGAAGGATAAAATTGGGTGGCTAAGGTGACTATCTTAAGCATAGGTAGGTTATTTAGGCTAAAGTGGGTACCTATGTTCACAAAAATGGCCTAGGATCAATTCACCAACAAAGCATAATCAAAATTATCTTTGAGAGACTATCGGAGAACGTTCTAGATTGTATAAGTATGCATGAGATTTAGTCAAATAAGCTCATCGCACACGGCATGAAAAATTCTCAAAGGAGGTAAATTTCCTTTCCTAATAGAGACAAAATAAAGTATATATCAACTTATACAAGACAAAATTTGGGAGTCTCAAAAAGAGGTAAAGTATTGTTACAAAGTCGCTCATATTTGTGCCCTTGATTTTCAAAAATATTTTGGATTGAGGGGGTTGGTTGCTTCATATTTTCACCACGCACAAGTTTTTATTTATGGCGTCAAACCAAGTATTTGTCTCAAATTATTGATTTCATATGAGCAAACCATATGGTTACTCAGAATTCACCATAGGCATAAGTGAGATCCCAAAACCAAAATGCTTTTGGTACTTAGATTTCCCTTATGTTTATAACTTTGATTATATGGGTACTCAAACTTCCCTTGCATCAATAGATCAAAATCCAATCACAATGATTTTCTCTTAAGAATTTTTTCACTTAATCTATCATAGGGAAAGGCTCACCGATATCACGATAAGAAAAATAAAAATAAAGTAAAAATCTAAAACAAAAACGACCAATCCATGAGAAGGTAGGCACTATCAGAGTGTTCAAATATTACAACCCAAATAATAAAAGAGAAAATCAACCAAAATATCACCAAAATATCTAGAAATATCAAAATAATACAGGTCCAAATAGAATAAATGTAGGGACAGGCAACCCCAACTAAAAATCTAACTACTTCCTCACTGCATAACAATCAAAAATAATAAGGGATAAGGGTGCTCCCTCAAATTACATGAAGAGCTGCTCTCACTCTCAGACTCTACATTATCACTTACACCCTCAGGACCTGGCCACTCGGCTATGGATTCATTATTTCTCTCAACTCAGGAGGAAGATAGTCTATTTTGGGGTCTTAGGACCTTCCAAAGGCCCTTTAACCCTTTCTACATCTTGCTAAAGAACTTATCACTTTTCTTCTCCCTTTTTACCATCTTCTCATGCGAGGCCCGAAGCTCTCAATGGTACTTTGCCAAAGATTAGTAGACATTCTTAAGCCTAAAAATTGTAGCTCCCTACTTGTGCTAGAAATCTCGATACTTTTTATTATTAGAGCAGGACCCATATGAGTGAAGGGTGGTGCATGGCTCTCTCGGCCCCTAGGTCTATACTAACACAAGCTCCCTAAGGGCCCTCATCTTATCAAAAATATCAACAATGGGGTTAGCAGTGCATAGCTTGCAGGACTCTCATTCCTCAACTATCGACTTGCCTATGTTGATATTCCTCTTTTTACTCTTACCTGGTGCGCCCTCACCTTGAATTTTTAGAGGATAGATAGGGGTGGTAGGATGTACCTAAGTGTAATCAGGGTACTCTGCAATGCTTGTTCGCCTGCATAACTTGGTAATCAGATAAGGGGAGAAAAGTCGTGTACCACCATAGATTTTGAAGAACTTCATCTGTGATAGCACCAATCAGACAACATTCAAAGAAATGTCGTCTAAAATATGAGCCACCATCCTAGCCCACACAAATTAGAGATTGCTGTCATGTGGGTGCAACGGGAGACCCAGCTACAAATGATACTTACCTAAATACGATCCTCGAAAGTGAAGTCATTCATGGATATGTTTCTCTTGGTCACCACCCAAGAAACTTCTTTTTCGGGACATAGGCAGTCTGCCAACCATCTTTTTAGCTCACACCCCTTTGCTTAAAATTCATCCATGTTTATATTCGGGAGCCTATAGATATCATTGATTTGCTCTGCCCCAAAGTCCACCTCCGTCCCCTGGATCCTAATAATCTTGATAGATGGGTCTGATAAAGATATTATGCTAAGATTAGCATAGAATTTCATAACCTCATTGCTCATTTTTCTTGCAAGGAACCAGGGAAAAGCACTGTCACCCATTAACCGTGAGTCTATTATGAAATACCAGAAGATTTTTCAGCACATTCCCTAAGCATATTCCTTTCTCCGAGAACAGCTTTATTCTTGAAATATCGCTGTAGTAAAGAGTGTGGTACGCTGGGTTCATGAAGCAAACTTTGTCATATGCTTCCATGAGTCAATCCTAAAAAATATGAAGAACATACAACAACATTAATCATCAAAAATTTTATGCACAAACTATGCTATATTGTCCAATAAAGTTCATGGGATGGGTACTTGGTGGTGTTTGCTCAAGAATTTGAAGTGCGGAATTTTTGACCTAAGATGGAACTCAACCTTATATGTAGCGATCGCAGGCCATAGAGCCGTGATTACAGTGATGCAATCGTGCGCCCAATGATCGCGATCACAGCATTTGAGACCAGTTCAATGCTTAAATTTCAATAGTACAAAACTAAAAATTCTAAGCCTAAACATTTTCCCAAAATAAGAATCAACACCGAAACCATTGAACAAGATTACTAGATACTCGATTATGCCCTTTGAATGCAAAAACAACTAGCTATGAATCATTTGGGGATTTGATCGATCACTTGGTGTGCACCCTTTAATTTACTCAATTTTACACACAATTTGGATACTCAAGACCACCCCATGTGTGTGCCCACCATATTCTAGAAGCTAACCACCATCTAAGTTCATTTCAACACTAAATTATCAATGAAAACATAGATTTCGGCCTTCCCTATAAAATTCTTTCTATGGCCTATTTTCAATAATTTAAACAAAAAATCAAGAAACTTACTGAAAGGAATTATGCAAGAGGGATGCTCTAATGCTTTTGGATGCCTAAAATGTGCCCAAAAGGTTGAAATTTGAGAGGAAATTTGAGCAAAGAGTTTGGTGGTCTTTTAAAATTGGTCTGACCATATTTGTGTTCCAAGGTCCGCGATCGCGATGACATGGGTGACTGCTATAGAGAGCATTTCTGCTCCTATGTTTTCCCCTATTCATCTTATTGCTCAATTTGACACACTTTCCCTTATTCAGTTCATTATGCAAAACTTTCACACTTTCCCTTTCTTAAGATCATTCAAATCACTCCATAGTGTGACCAACGCGTGGATAATTAATGACAAAAATTTAAAATCTGCTCTAACAAATTAGAAACAAAGGGTATGATCCACTTTTGTGGCATTTCTGAGTTGCCTCCCACATAACACCTTAGTTATCATTATGGCACAACGTCTTCCATCATTATAAAGTTAGATCGTCAAGGGACCCATCAATTATTTCCCCATCTTCATCATCTATAATGGAGACCACTTGAAGTTCTATCAATTTTCCCCTTATGTTGCATACTCGGAATGACACTTCATCATCATGCACTCTAAACCTCATTTCACCAAGCTCCAAATTAACAATGGCTCTTCTGGTGGCAAGGAAGGGTCGACTAAGGATAATAGACACCTCTTGGTCTTTCTCATAATCTAGCATCATAAAATCTGATGGAAGGATGAATTTCTCCACTTTCACCATTACGTTGAAAAAAACACGAACCATCTTCTTGATAGACCAGTCTATCATTAAAATCCTCATAGACATAGGTGTGGGGGTACTCAAGACAATTCTCCTATATATTACAAATAGAATAAGGTTTATACTTGCACTGAGGTCACATAGATCTTTTTCAAACTTCTGAGTCCTGGTTATAAATAGAATGGTAAAGGCCTCAGCGTTTTCTTTCTTTTATGTTATTTCACTACTTATGATAGCACTATAACCATAGGTGACTTCAATTGTGTCACCTTCAAAAGATTCTTCTTGTCCATCAATTTCTTTATAAAGTTAGCATACCCCTAAATCTCTTGGATAGCCTCAATTAATCGGATATTAATTAAAAGGAGTCTTAGATTATTCATGAATTTCTTGAGCTTATCATTTTCTTCCTTTCTCTTAAACCTTTGAAGAAAAGAAGGAGAGATTTGAATAGTGGCCAATATATCACTTTGTGACTTATCATTCTGAACCACCTCTTTATCCATTTCCATTTATTCTTTTACATCTTCTTTACTTTGAGGTTTTGGGGGGACCTTTTTTTGAATCAACCAAAACCTTTGTCCTAACATTCACTGGCTCAACCTCAGGCTCTTTTCACCCATATTTTCTCTCTCAACTTTATTGAAATAATCACTAAGAGTCTTACCACTTCCTATGACTATTTCCAATACCTGATCATTACTTTTTGGGTTCACAATAGTGTCACTAGGAAGACCCGCCCCCCTTTGTTATAGCATTCATTAATGTAGAGATTTTCCTAATTTTTCTTTCTAATTGTTTGATAGAAGTGGAGTGGGACACAACTATTTGGTTGAGTTGTGAAAATTGCCTTTTAATTCATGGATATTTTTGTCTATTCCCTCTACTTTGATCAAAATTCTTTGCAAGACATCTTCATTTTTGTATTTATTGAGGTCGACGGAGCCACCTTCTTTGTTCTTTTACCAATCATGAGGAGGCACATAATGATCATAGTCGTAGTCTCTATCTCTCCAATCACATTCATGATTTTGATCTGTCCAACTCTAATTCCAACCTTGCCTTTGATTGGTGAGGTGAGAACCCCCTGAATAATTTGACAAATATCGAATCTCCTTATCGAGCTTCATGTCATCTTTATCATCATAGGCCTTAGATTCCACGACATTCACTAATTTTTTGGGTGCACCCATCAGATGTTTTGTCAAAAGATCTAATTGAGTCATCACTTTTGCCATATTCTTCTCTCTCTCTTTTTATCCTCTATCTTTGATTCTTATCAACAAAAGAGATAGTAGAAGATCCTTTTGGTACCTTTGCATCTTAGGTTTTCCTCCACCGATTTTGATTGGTAACTTTGTCAAGCAAATTTAGAGTCGCTTGATAATTCATCTTCACGAGAGATCCCCCCTCTGTATTGTCTACCATAATTTTTTTGAGCGGATGAAGAGCTCAGTAGATTATTTAGAGAAGTATCTTCTTCTGGAACTTATGGTTTGAACACTACATCAGTTTTTCGTTGAATCTTTCCCACACCTTGTACAAGGGTTCTCTAGTCAATTGCCAAAAAATCATGATTTCATCATCCAATTAGAGCATTTTGGATGGTGGGAAATACCGGTCAAGGAGGACCATAGTGAATTCATCACATGAAGAAATTGATTCAACCGATAGAGACCAAAGCCAAAATACTACCTCATCCATGAGAGAGAATGGGAAAAAATAAAGTCGGATAGAGTATTGGATTATGTGTGCAATATCAAAGGGTACGCACACATCTACGATGTTCTTCAAATATAATTTTGGGTCCTCATAAGCTTGTCCCCCAAAATTTCCTTTATTTTGAGCATATGGAACATCACGCTTGTGACATGAAAGACAACATTCCCTTAAGTAGGTGGGATACGAATGACAGTTGTATGCCCAATGTCATTGAGTTGCTCCTCATTGTCAAGAGGTCCATCAAAAGATTCGACTTAACTAGCATTTTCACTCATTGTTTTGCGTGTGCTATGAAGATTACCTAGAAAGGAAATAAAAAAACAACCAAAATAAATACACACCACTATGGAAATACCCCAAGTAAGAATCAACACCGCACAAGTGAAAACTAGATTCCACTCCTACACAAATGTGCCATTTTGATAATGCTCACCTATACCTTTTAAATTGATATAGGATGATCATTGTCAATAGCTCTACTTATGTTGAAGTTGAATCTATGAGGAGAAAAATTAGCTTTCTAGTCCTATGGGTGTTAAAAATTACTAAAAAGGCACCCAAAGTTTAAATGAAGTAAAAAACATGATTTAAGTTGGGAGTTATATTTGTAACAAGGTTTGATCAATATCTATCCAAGTCAAGACACTAAGACAACTCTTGTGATTAGAAAATTCAATATTAGAGGTATCTTGAGATTATGTCTGCCTAATGGCAAGTTATGCACGAGAACATGATGATTTAATGTAAATTCTAGTCATTAATTATGTGGTTGGCTAGGTTAAAGGTCCTTGAGGATAGTTTGTCAACAAAGCCTCAAGGATATCACTCACTGACCCTTTAGAGTACCTAATGAGTGTATAAATTAAATAAAACTAATACCTAAATTGGTCATCCCTATTTCTAGGGGGATGCCTAAATCATAGCCACTCTCTATTTACCCTTATCTCTTTAGTCTGGACATAAAGGTTTTGTTTCTCCTTCTATAGAGGCCAACATAGTTAGCAAGTTAATGAGCCTTAAAGATTATATGTTCACTAGTCATATGGTTGATAAGGATCCTTAAGGGTTTATTGATGAAATAGAAAAAAAATTTTGAGTACTGCATGCTTCTGACTCGAAAAGTGTGAAATTTGTCATATATCAGTTAAAGGATTTGATGTATAGGTAGAATGGAGTGTGGTATAAGTTGAGAGGTGATAATGCTTAAACAGACTTTTGGGATAATATTTTGGGTTCTTTCCTTGACTGTTTCTTTCCTCAGGAGTTGAGGAAGGCAAAGGCCGTGAAGTTTGTGAATCTGAGGCAGGGCAGGATGAATGTTAAGGAGTATGCCTTGAAGTTTCACAAGCTATACTATTATGCTCCTGAGTTAGTGTCTTTCGTGAGATTAGGGATGAGAAAGTTTGTTTCTGGGTTATTCTATGACTTAGTGTTGGAATGCAAGGCCACCTTTTTTAGCAAGGACATAGATATTTCTAGGTTGGTAATGTACATGTAACAAATGGAGGATGAGAAGAAAAAGTAGGTAGAAATTGGGGAGAGGTAAGGTAAGAATTTTTGGTATTTATAATAGGGTGGAGGTTATAAAAATAGTGGTGGTGATAGCAAACAGTGGTCTAAGAAGAATACTTGGAAAACTTTTTGTTCTTATTCTACGGCTAGTGATCCATATTCGAAGCTTTCCGGTGATCTCCATTTCCAGAATAGTGTTTTTCCCAAGGTACAGGGTGCCAGTCTCAGGCTATTGGTGTTATGCCATCCACCTCTTAGCCCCCTTGCCTTTTCTATGGGCAAGTGCATCGGGAATTTAGTAAGTAGGGGAGAAATAACTGCTTTTAAGTGTGGTCAATTAGGACACATGCAGCAGGATTTTCCCTTAGTCAGGGTTGCTACTGGGGCTAATAAGGAACCGGTTGCTACTTTTTTAGCCCCTACCCTAAAGGTGTTACCTCTGGCTCTGACACTGGTCGAAATTTCCTTTATGATCTTGCCACTCGCCAGGAATCCAAGGCATCTTTGGATGTTGTCACTGGTTAATTATAACTCATTTCTCGTGATGTGTATTATCTGCTTGATCTGGGGTCTACTTATTCTTGTGTGACCTCATATGTAGTTATTTCTTTCTGTTTTAGTCCTGAATGTATTTAGGACCCATTTTTTTAGTCCACCCTGGTGGGTGATTCTGTGGTTGCTTGAAAATTTTATAAGGATTTGTGATATCTATCTGTGGTAGAGAGGCCTTGGTAGACTTATAGGATTGGATATGGTCTAGTTTGATGTTATCCTAGGGATGGATTGACTACATTCATGTTATGCCTCCCTAGATTGTCGGATGATAATGCTCACCAATACCTTTTAAATTGATAGAGGACAATCGTTGTCAATAGCTCAACCTACATTGAGGTTGAATCTACGAGGAGAGAAATTAGATTTCTAGTCCAATTGGTGTTAACAATTACTAAAAAGTTACGCAAAGTGTAAATGAAGTAAAAAAGCATAATTTAAATTTGGGGTTATATTTGTAACAAGGTTTGATTAATATATATTCAAGTTAAGACATTAAGACAACTCTTGTGATTTGAAAATTCAATATTAGAGGGATCTTGTGATAATTTCTACCGAATGGTAAGTTATGCACGAGAACATAATAATTTAATGTAAATTCTAGTCATTAATGATGTGGTAGGCTAGGTTAAAGGTCCTTGAAGCTAGTTTGTCCACAAAGCCTCAAGGATATCACTCACTGACCCTTTAAAGTACCTAATGAGTGTATCAATTAAATCCACCTAATACCTTAATTGGGCATCCCTATTTCTAGGAAGATTGACAAAACATAACCACTCTCTATTTACCCATATTTCTAAGATGGCAAAAAGATAGCAAACTATTTCCATTATTGTCCACTATTCTTTGTCCTCCATAGCCCACCTTCAAGGATGCCATGGGTTCCTAAAGTTCTCCCACACCCCTTTTCAAGGATGATGTGAGATTTCAAGAGTTTGGGGTTTTCACCCACAAACAAATTTTTGAAATTTGGAGTTTTCACCCACAAATTCTAGAAAAGTCAACCAAGCAATTGTGAAACCCATCATCATGAAACTAGAATCTACACACGATTACACCTTAGTTCAACATAATCCCAAGATAAATAGATTTAGCAACTCATAAAGTAAAGAGAAAGAAATATACCACTAGGTTCATTCAAAGTATCCATATTTCAATTTCACCAATTTCAAAGCAAGAAATTCAAAATACAATTGTTGCCCAAATTAGGATTTTTGACTTCAAATTCAATTTTTCTCCAAAGTCTAGAATGTAAAAATGGGAAATGGTTTGAGACTTTTAACGTTTTTGGGGTCGACAGTTCAAAATTATAAAACTGCCCCTGGGCCTATTCTCATGTTGCCGTGATCGCATCAACATTGCTGCGATTATAGCTACAGTGACCGCGATTATGTCCACTGGATCGAAAAAAGTGACCCACTTTGATTGGACGCAATCGTGGCCCTCAGACTGTTATCGTGGTAATTGAGGCTCTCATTTTGTGCAGAGTCTTCAACTGTGCACTTTTCTTCTCTTTTTGACTCCTTTTCAGCTCAAATCACATCTTTCTATTTCAACACCTGTATGTCTGCAAAATTTGGAAATTAGTGCATTCATGTAACATACTTGTCTCAGTTATACCTTAAAATTACAGTAGTGTGCATGAATTTAGGATGAAAATGACTAGTAAATTCACCACTCATCAACACGCTTAACTTAAACATTTTCTTGTCCTCAAGCAACACTACTTATTCAATGACACAATGAGAAATTTAAGTCCATTTGTTCAACCTAATGATCACAATAACCTCAAACTTGGTTGCTACCATAAGTGGCTCTTCAAATATGGTCAAACCTATTCTCACGACACACCTCAACATGAAATACAATGTCAAAGATGCAAAAGACCTTAAAGAGAAACCATGCAACAATCACTAACACTCTAAAAGTGACTCTTTATTGACCTCACTTCACTATACTTATTTTTCCTCATTATTCGGAAGATGACAGTGTCACCCACCTCAAGTTGTTCACATGCCTCCTCACAATAAGTATATCCCATACACGCCAAATTATCTAATATTCAACAAGGTAATATAAGTACAAGACTCTCTCTCTCACAAAGACTCTCAATTCTAACAAGTACGAAGCCATAGGGTTGCCGTTATTTTCACTCGCCACTACAATGAATACACTTGGTTGGAGATCTCAAAGGGATTTTTTGAGTGTGTAACGTAGGTTTGGAGAATGGTAGGATATAATATAGGAACAAAGTGTCTATACTATTCTTGAACATCTACATCACACTATTCTATTCATCCAACTTTTTGACCAAGGACCTTCATTTGTGTTCACACTTTACAAATGCTAATTTTTGCTACCTTGATTTACCAAACTTTTTGGATGCATCTTTCTTTCACTTACTTCTTTTGCAATCTATGCCTTATTATTCTTTTCATCATTCATTTATTTTTCTCTTTTTTTTGAGCTCATAGGTATCCAATTACAATACCATGGCCTAAGGTCAACTCTTTCAAACTTTCCACCACTAACTTAGGAATTTAGCCTCAATTTTTATTTTTTATGTTTAAAGAGGGTAAGGTTCAAGAGACTGAAGAACTTTGAATCGGTCAAGTCTTGTACATGGTTTCCAAAGAAAGTCTTGAAGGGTAAAATTGGGAGGTTAAGGTTACTATCCTAAGCACGGGTAGGCTATTTAGGATAAAGTGGGTACCTATGTTCAGAAATATGGCCTAGGATCACTTCAACAACCAATCATAATCAAAATTAGCTTTGAGAGATTAATGGGGAAAGTTCTAGATGGAACAAGTATGCATGAAATTTTGTAAAATAAGCTCATCGCACATGGCATGAAAACTTCTCAAAGAGGGTCAATTTCCTTTCCTATTGGAGACAAAATAAAAAATCTACCATCTATTACAAGCCAAATTTTGGAGTCAAAAAAAGAGGTAAAGTATTGTTACAAAGTAGCTCACTTTTGTGCCCATGATTTTCAAAAATATTTTGGATGGAGAGGGTTGGTTGCTTCGTATTTGCACCACGCACAAGTTTTTATTTATGGCATCAAACCAAGTTGATGTCTCACATTACGGATTTTATACGGGCAAACCATATTACTACTCATAATTCACCATAGGCATAAGTGAGATCCCAAAAGCAAAATGCTACAGGTACTTAGATTTCCCTTACGTTTATAACTTTGATTATATGGGTACTCAGACTTCCCTTGCATCTGTAGATCAATACCCAATCATGATGATTTTCCCTTAATAATTTTGTCTCTTAATCTATCATAGGGAAAGGCTCATCCGGATATCACGATAAGAAAAATAAAAATAAAGTAAAAATCTAAAATAAAAATGACCAATCCATAAGAAGGTAGGCACCATTAGAGTGCCCAAATATTACAACCCAAATAATAAAAGAGAAAATCATCCTAAATGTCTTCAAAATATCACCAAAATATCTTGAAATATCAAAATAATTCAGGCCCAAATAGAATAAATGCAGGGATAGGCAACCCCAACTAAAAAGCTAGCCGCGTCCTCACTTATTAACAATCAAGAATAGGCAGGGATTAAGGTGCGCCTTGAAATTACATCAAGAGCTGCTTTCGTTCTCAAGATCTACATTATCACTTACACCCTCAAGACCTGACCACTCGACTGGGGTTTTATTATTTCTCTCAACTTAGGTGGAAGGTAGTCTATTTTGGGGTCTTAGGACCTTCTAAAGTCCCTTTACCCCCTTCCACATCTTGGTTCCCTTTACCCCCTTCCACATCTTGGTAAAGAACTTATCGCTTTTCTTCTCCCTTTCCACCATTTTCTCATGTGAGGCTTGAAGCTCTTAATAATACTTTGCCAAATATTAGTAGGCTTTCTTAAGCCTAGCAATAGTAGATCCCTGCTTGTTCTAGTAATCTAGATACTTTTTATAATCAGAACGGGAAACATATGAGTGGAGGGTGGTGGATGGCTCTCCTGAAACCTAGGGGTATACTGACACAAGCTCCCTAAGGGCCCTCATCTCATTAAAAGTGTCATCAAAGGGGTTGGCGGTGGATAGCCTGCAGGACTCTGACTCCTTAACTATCGACTTACGTAAGTTGATTTTTTTCTTTTTACTCTGACCTGGTGCGCCCTTACTTTGAATTTTTAGTGGATAGATGGGGGTGATAGAATGCACCCAAGTGTCATTAGGGTACTCTGTAATGCATGCTCGCCTACACATCTTGGTAATCAAAAAAGGGGAGAAAAGTTGTGTACCACCATAGTTTTTGAAGAACTTCATCTGTGATAGCACCAGTCAGACAACATTCAAAGAAATGTCATTTAAAATAAAAGCCACCATCCTAGACCACAAATCACAGACGAATGTTATGTGGGAGAAAGAGTAAACCCAGCTACAAATGATACTCACCCTAATTCAATCCTCGGCAGTGAATTCATTTGGGGATATGTTTCTCTTGGTCGCCACCCAAGAAATTTCTTTTCTGGGACATAACCTGTATGTCAACCATCTTTTTAGCTCACACCCTTTTGCTTAGAATTCATCCATGTTAATATTAGAAAGTCTGTAGATGTCATTGATTTGATCTTCCCCAAAGTCCACCTCCATCTCGTAGATCCTAATAATCTTGATGGATGGGTATGATAAAGGTATTATGCTAAGCTTAGCATAGAATTTCCTAACCCATTGCTCGTTTTTCTTGAGAAGAACCGGGGAGAATCACTACCACCCATTGACCATGAGTCTATTATGAAATACCATAAGATTTTTTGGCACTTTCTCTAAGCATATTCCTTTCTCCGAGAGCAACTTTATTCTTGAAAGATCGCCATAGTAGAGAGTGTGGCAGTCTGGGTTCATGAAGCAAACTTTGTCGTATGCTTCAATGAGTTAATCCTAAAAAATATGAAGAACATAAAACAACATTAATCATCAATAATTTCATGCACAAACTATGCTATGTTGTCCAATAATGTTCATGGCATGGGTACTTGGTGGTGTTTGCTCAAGAATTTGAAGTATAGAATTTTTGACCTAAGCTGGAACTCAACCTCATATGTAATGATCGCAGGCCATAGAGCCGTGATTACAGTGATGCAATCGCGGGCCCAATGACCGCGATCACAGTATTTGAGACTAGTTCAATGCTTAAATTTCAATAGTCCAAAACTAAAAATTCTAAGCCAAAACATGTTCCCAAAACAAAAACCAATACCAAAATCATTGAACAAGATTACTTGGTACTCGATTATGCCCTTTGAATGTAAAAACAACTAAATATGAATCATTTTGAGATTTGATAGATCACTTGGTGTGCCCCCTGTAATTTTCTCAATTTTACACACAATTTGGATACTCAATACTACCCCATGTGTGTGCATACCATATTCTAGAAGCTAAGCACCACATAAGTTCATTTCAACACAGAATAATCAATGAAAATATAGATTTTGGCCTTCCCTATAACATGCTTTCTATGGCCTATTTTGAATAATTTAAATGCGAATTTGAGAAACTTACTGAAGGGAATGATGCAAGAGGGATGCTCTAATTCTTTTAGATGCCTAAAATGTGTCCAAGAGAGTGTAATTTGAGAGAAAATTTTAGAAAGGAGTATGAGAGAAATAGGAGTCTGGTGGTCTTTTAAAATTGGTCAGACCATATTTGTGTTCCAAGGTCCGCAATCGCGATGACACGGGTGACTTCTATAGGGAGCATTTCTGCTCCTATGTTTTCCCCTATTCATCTTATTGCTCAATTTGACACACTTTCCCTTATTCAGTTCATTATGAAAAACTTTCACACTTTACCTTTCTCAAGCTCATTCAAATCACTCCATAGTGTGACCAATGTGTAGATTAACTAATGACAAAAATTTAAAATCTACTCTACCAAATAGAAACAAAGGGTACGATCCGCTTTTGTGGTATTTGTGAGTTGCCTCCCACATAATGCCTTTGTTATCATTATGGAACGACATCTTCCAGTCTTTTAAAGTTAGATCCTCAAGGGACACATCAATTATTTCCCCATCTTCAACATCTATAACGGAGACCATTTGAAGCTCCATCAGTTGTTTTTTTATGTTACACACTTGGAATGACACTTCACTATCATGCCCTCCAAACCTCATTTCACCAAGATCCAAATTAAAAATGTCTCTTCTAGTGGCGAGAAAGGGTTGACTAAATATAATAGGCACCTCTTGGTCCATCTCATAATCTAGCATCACAAAATCTGATGGAAGGATGAATTTATGTACTTTCACCATCACGTCAAATAAAACACCAACCAGCTTCTTGATATACCAGTCAACCATTAAAAGCCTAGGTGTGGGGGTACTCAAGCCAATTATCCTATATATTAAAATGGGTAAAAGGTTTATACTTGTACTGAGGTCACATACAGCTTTTTCAAACTTCGAGTCCCAGTTATGCATGGAATGGTAAAGGCCTCAGGTTTTCCTTCTTTTCTGCTATTTCACAACTTATGATACCACGATAACCATAGGTGACTCAATAGTGTCACCTTCAAAAGCTTCTTCTTGTATATAAATTTCTTTATAAACTTAGTATACCCCGAAATCTCTTGGATCGCTTCAATTAATGGGATATTAATAAAAAGGAGTCTAACATTAGTTATGAATTTCTTGAGCTTATCATTCTCTTCCTTTCTCTTAAACCTTTGAATAAAAGTAGAAGGGATTTGAATAGTGTGCAATATACCACCTTGTGACTTACTATTCTCAACCACCTCTTCATCTATTTCCACTTGTTCTTATACATCTCCTTCACTTTGAGGTTTTGGGGGGACGTTGTTTTGAATCAACCACAACCTTTGTCCTAACATTCACTGGCTTAGCTGCGGGCTCTTTTTTACCCATATTTTCTCTCTTAACTTTATTAAAATGATCACTTAGTGTCTTACCACTCTTAGTGACTATTACCAATACCTGATCTTTAATTTTTGGGTTCACAATTGTGTCACTAAAAAGACTCCCCCCTTTGTTCTAGCATTCAATAAAGTGGAGATTTTCCTAATTTTTGTTTCGAATTATTTGATAGAAGTAGAGTGGGACACAACTATTTTGTTGAGTTTTTAAAATTGCCATTCAATTCACGGAGAGTTTTGTATGTTCCTTCTACTTTCATCAAAATTCTTGGCAAGACATTATCAGTTTTGTATTTGTTGTGGTCGATGGAGCCACCTTCTTTGTTACTTTACCAATCATTAGGAGTCACATAATGATCATAGTCGTAGTGTCTATCTATCCAATCACATTCATGATCACGATCTGTCCAAATATGATTCCAACCTTGCCTTTGAATTGTGGGGTAAGAAACACTTGAATAATTTTCCAAATACCAAATCTCCTTATGAAGCTTATTGTCCTCTTTATCATCATAGTCTTTAGATGCCACACCATTCACCGATTTGTGGGTGCACCCATCACGTGTTTTATCAAAAGATCTAATTGAGTCATCACTTCTGCCATATTCTCCTCTCTCTCTCTTTTCATCCTCTATCTTTGTTCCTTGTCAATAAAGGAGGTAGTAGAAGATCCTTTTGGTACCTAGGCATCTCAGGTTTTCCCCTACCCATTTTGGTTGGTAACTTTCTCAAGAAAATTTAGAGCCACTTGATAATTCAACTTCATAAGAGATCCCTCCCTCTGCATTGTCTACCATAATTTTATTGAGTGGATAAAGAGCCCAGTAGAATATTTAGAGAAGTATCTTCTTCGGGAACTTATGGTTGGGACACTATATGAGTTTTTCGTTGAATCTTTCCCACACCTCGTACAATGGTTCTCTATTCAATTGCCTAAAAGTTATGATTTCATCATGCAATTAGATCATTTTGGAAGGTGGGAAATACCGTTCAAGGAGGACCATAGTGAGTTCATCCCATGAAGAAATTGATTTGACCAAAAGAGACCAAAGCTATAATACCACCTCGCCCGTGAGAGAGAGCAGGTAAAAATGAAGTCGGATGGACTATTGGGTTATGTGTGAAATATCAAAGGGTAAAGACACATCTACGATGTTCTTCAAATACAAGTTGGGGTCATCATAAGCTTGTCCCCCAAAATTTCCTTTATTTTGAGAATATGGAACATCACGCTTATGACATGAAAGACAACGTTCCTATGAGTAGGTGGGATACAGATGGCACTTGTATTCCCAAAATCATTGAGTTTCTCCTCATTGTACTTGCCTAGCATTCTCACTCATTGTTTTGTGTATGCTATGAAGATCACCTAAAAAGGAAATAAAAAGAACAACCAAAATAAATACACACCACTACGAAAATATCCAAAGTAAGAATCAACACTGCACAAGTGAAAAATAGATTCTACTCCTATACAAAGGTACCATTTTGATAATACTTACCTATACCTGTCAAATTGATAGAGGAAGATCATTGTCAATACCTCTACTTATGTTGAGGTTGAATCTACAAGGAGAAAAAGTAGCTTTCTAGACCTATGGGTGTTAATAATTACTAAAAAGGTACCCGACGTGTAAATGAAGTAAAAAGTATGATTTAAATTGGGAGTTATATTTGTCACAAGGTTTGATCAATAACTATTCAAGTTATGACACTAAGACAACTCTTGTGATTAAAAAATTCAATATTAGAGGGATCTTGAGATTATGTCTACCTAATGGCAAATTATGCATGAGAACATGATGATTTAATGTAAATTCTAGTTATTAATTATGTGGTTGGCTATGTTGAAGGTCCTTGAGGCTAGTTTGTAAACAAAGCCTCAAGGATATCACTCACTGACCCTTTATAGTACCTAATAAGTGTATTAATTAAATCCACCTAAAACCTAAATTCGTCATCCCTATTTCTAGGGGAATTCCTTAAACATAACCACTCTCTATTTACCCTTATTTCTAAGATGGAAAAAAGATAGCAAACTATCTCTATTACTACCTATTATTGCTTTATCCTCCACAGCCATCTTTTAAGGATGCCATGGGTTTCTAAAGTTCACCTACGCCTCTGTTTCAAGGATGATGTGAGATTTTAAGAGTTTGGGGTTTTCACCCACAAATTCCAACTAAGTAAACCAAGAAATAGTAAAACCCATCATCATCAAACTAGAATCTACACAAATACATCACAACTCACACACAATTATACCTTAGTTCAACATAATCCTAAGATAGAGAGATTTATCTACTCATAAAGTAAAGAGAAAGAAATATACCATAAGGTTCATTCAAAACATCCATACTTTAATTTCACCAAATTCAAAGCAAGAAATTCAAAATATAATTGCTTCCCAAATTAGGGTTTTTGACTTCAAATTCAATTGTTATCCAAAGTCTGAAATGCCAAAATTGGAATGGGTTTGAGATTTCTAAGGGATTTGTAGTCGACAGTTCAAAATTATAAAATTGCCCGCAGGCCTATTCTCACATTATCGCTATAGAGACTACCATAACTGCGGTCATATCATTCCATTACAAAAAGTGACCCACTTTGACTTGCTGTGATCGCAACTCTCAGATAGAGATCTCGATAACTGAGGCTCCCATTTTGTGCGGGGTCTTTACCTGTACACTTTCTTTTTTTTTTTTGATTCGTTTTGAGCTCAAATCCACATCTTTCTATTTCAACCCATTTATACCTGGAAAATGTGCAAATTAGTGCATGCATGTAACACAGTTGTGTTATTTATACCTTAAAATTATAGTAGTTTGCATGAATTTAGGATGCAAATGGTTGGTAAATTTACTACTCATCGTTAGACCTGGAGGGTTAGTTTCCCATTCTACAATGAGCCAATAATTGAGTAGTAAGGTAGGTCTCTGGTGCCTAAGGGAAGGTCTATTCCTATCTTAGAGCTCAGAGGTTGATCTCCAAGGGGTTTATATACCATTTTATACATGTTAAAGATTCTAGTTCCGAGGGTCCTTCATTTAAATCTGTTCCTGTGGTATGCGATTTTCTCAAAATGTTACCTTATGATCTTTCTAGTATTTCTCCTAATAGGAAAATTGATTTTGGAATTAATCTTCTTCCAAACACTCATCCTTTCTCTATCCCTCCCTATAGAACGACTTTGGTTGAGTTGAAAAACCTTAAGGAGCAATTGAAAGATCACCTTGATAAGATTTTTATTCATCATAATATTTCTCTATGGGGTGCTCTTGTGCTCTTTATGCGTAAGAATTATGGATCCCTTTGAATGTGTATAGACCACTGTCAGTTGAATAAGGTTATGGTGAAGAATAAATATCCTCTTCCTAAGATTGATGACCTATTTGACTAACTTTAGGGTTCTAAGTACTTCTTTATGGTCGATCTTTGATTAGGATACCATCAGCTAGAAATTAGGCAGGGGGTTAGCCCTAAGATAGTTTTTCATACCCAGTATGACCGTTATGATTCCTTGGTTATGTATTTTGGGTTGAATAATCCCCTGACGACATTTATGGGTCATATGAACTGTATTTTTTATTAGTTTCTGGACTTATTCATCCTTGTGTTTATTGATGACATCCCTGTTTATTCTAAGAGATAGGTAGACCATGCCTATCACCTTCATATAGTATTATAGTCCTTTAAGGAGTAGCGATTGTATACTAAATTCTCTAAGTGTGAATTCTGGTTGAATATTGTGACCTATCTTGGTTATGTTATGTCTAGTGAGAGTGATTATGGTAGATCCATGAAAGTTGAGATGGTTAAAGAGTGGCTTAGACCCATGACTCCAATCGACATTTGTAGCTTCTTGGTCTTGGTAGGTTATTATAAGATATTTGTGGAGAGTTTCTCTTTGATTGCTACTCCATTAATTAGATTGACTTAGAAGAAATTGAAGTTCCTGTGATCCGATGCTTGAGAAGTTGGTTTTAAGAAATTAAAAGATATATTGATTTCTGCTCTAGTTTTGACCCTGCCTTAGTGTACTATGGGGTTCATGTTGACATCTATTCAGATCATAAGATCTTGGAATATGTATTTACTTACAAGGAGTGGAATCTCAAGAAAAGGAAGTGGCTTAAGTTTCTTAAAGACCACGACATGAGTCTCCATTATCATAAAGGTAAAGCTAAAATAGTTGTTGATGCTCTTAGCAGGTTATCTATGGAAAGCTTATCTCATGTGGATTAGGAAAAGTGGGAGTTAGTGAAGGATATTCACTATTTGGCTAATCTTAGGGTTCATCGCTTAGACTCTGAAGATGGAGGTGTCATGGTGCTAGAGGTTATAAAGTTATCTCTTGGTTCTGAGCTAAAGGAGTGATAGGTTTTGGATCTGATCTTGATGTGGATTAAGGATGATATGGGAAAATAGAAAATAATGGTTGTTTAGATTGGTTTTGATGGTATCTTGAGATACAAAGGTAGATTGTGTATTCCCAATATTGATAGGCTGTGAAAGAAGATTTTGGCTGAGCTTCATAAGTCGAGGTACAATGTACATCCTAGTTTAACGAAGGTGTACAATGATTTGAAAGAGATCCATTAGTGGAATAATATAAAATGGGAAGCGGAAAAAGTGTGGCCAAGTATATGGTTTGTCAACAAGTGAAGGTGGGGCTCTTGAGGCCTAGTGGGTAGTCTTAACCGGTTGAGTTATCTGTGTGGAAATAAGAAGTATTTAATATGGATTTTGTTATTGGTCCTTCGGTCTCGCTATCAGTTTGATTTAATTTGGGTCATTATGGATAGGTTGACCAAGTCCTCTCATTTCTTATAGTGAAGACTAACTATTCAGTAGAGGATTATGCTAAGCTCTTCATTCAGGGGGTAGTAAAGTTGCATGGTGCTACAATTTTCGTTATATCTGATTGGGGTACTTATTCGTCATTTTAATTTTGGCGTTCTTTCCAGAGAGGGTTAGGAACTAAGGTTAACCTTAGCAGTGCTTTCCACTCTCAACGAATAGACACATGGATAAAACTATTCAAACTATAGAGGTTACTCAAAGGTCTTGTGTGCTTGACTTTGGTGGTTGTTGAGTTGATCATTTGACTCTCATAGAGTTTGTGTATAATAATAGCTATCGCGCTAGTATTGGGATGGATCCCTTTGACGCTCTTTATGGTAGGAGGTGTAAGTTTCCTATTGGGCTGTTTGAGGTTGGCGAGAATAGGTTGTATGGTTCCAACTTAGTTCACCAAGCCACAGAGAAGGTGAATGTGATTCAAGATAGGCTTAAGACTACTTAAAGTGGCCAAACGTCGTATTATGTGGATATAAGGAAAAGGGCTTAGAGTTTGACGTAGATGATTTGGTGTTATTGATGGTGTCTCCCATGAAGAGAGTGATTTGATTCGATAGAATAGAAAAACTCAGTCCTTGTTATGTTGATACGTAGCATATTTTAAGGCAGGTGGGAAGTGTAGCTTATGAGTTAGATTGCCTTTAAGTTTGGGTTCCATTCATCTAATTTTTTATGTTTAATGTTAAAGAAGTGTGTAGGTGATCCTTTCTTGGTAGTTCCTTTGGAGAGTGTTGGTGTTTCAGATTCTTTGTCCTATGAGGAAGTCCTAATTAAGATTTTGGATCCATAAGTTCATTGGCTGCAGACTACAGATGTGGCTTCAGTAAAGGTTCATCTGAGGAATCATAAAGTTGAAAAAGCTACTTGGGAAGTTGAAGAGGACATAAAGAACAAATACCCATTCTTATTTCCCATTCAAGATAATTGTGCTTCAGGTATGTGATAATTATATCTTTGTTTCCTAACTTTGTCAAAGAAAATCTTGATTTCCACGACTTCTTTATTTTCTACATTTATTAAAGGTAAGTGTGGGTGTGTTTTTGTGTTATACTGTGCCAAGGAATGCCTTGACCCATCATTCGAGGACGAATAATACTTGGGGAGAATAATGTAACACCTATGATTCTTAGCCCTGGAAATACTTTAGAGCTTCGAACTCACTGCCCTGACTAGAACTCCCTTATGAGTCTTAGGGTGTCTCGAAGGGTCATAGGATCTAAATCATAGGGTGTCTGGTGAGTTTATCCTAAGTTGATTCCGTGGTAATAACTTGAGGTAGCGAGCTGTAAAGACTTTCGATGAGTTGTATAACCCCTTTCCATAGCCAAAGGTGTATAATGCCTAAAGTCTTCTGCCTTGAGTAAGACAAGATTCAACAAGCCGTAATGAAGGTGCAAATCATAAAGTGACCAATGTGTACCCAAAAGTTTCTATCTTTATTATGACTTAGACTCTACGAGTCATAGTGAGTCCTTAAGTATCATATAGTGACCTATAGTCAATTGCAATTATTTTTCATCTTTTAACCTAAGGGTGTTAAGGACATTTCCCTTTTCCCCAAATCATAACCTATAACTTTAAAACTTTATTGGTACCTCATTCCCATCCATAACACAGTAAAATAACTTCTCTCTTCCCATAAATTTCCTCAAGCAGGAGTGTTAGGTTTTTCTAATGGTTGAATGTCTAAATTTTCTAAGGGAAACTTCCCTCTTAAATTGTGATCCTTTAAGGTATGTACCTCTTTCTCCAAAACTCATATTGTTAATAGCATATGCTTAAATGGTTACTCAGGTGGTTTAATTATTGGTTTTTAGATATGGGTTGTAGGCTTTGAATAATTATTGTTTATGTGATCTTTCACATTTACATATGCATTATTTATGTTTTTAATAGTGGTTTTGAAACCAATTAGATGCATGGATGTGTGAATTGAATGGGGAGAATGGTTTCCCCCAAGTTTAATAAGTTAATAATTTGAAGCTTTCAATAACCTCAACCCAATCTAGTAGTTTTCCCTAAGTTGTGTTGAGGGTTTTTCATCTATTGTACCTCCATTGACCAAGTTGAATCAGAAAAAGATTTCATTTTAGTGGTTTGATGCTTGTGAGGCAAGCTTCCAAAAGTTTACAAATTTGTTGACTTCAACTCCTACCTTGACCCTGATAAAAGAGGATATGGGTTTTACCAACTTTTGTGATACTTCGGATGTTGTTTTAGATATTGTGTTGGTGCAGGGGGGTAAGTTAATTGCCTATGCTTTCTATTAATTGAAGCCCATGAGAGGAATTATCCTATCCATGATTTGGAATTATGCACAGTTGTTTTTTACTTTGAAGTTGTGGAGGTACTACTTGTATGGAGTTTGCTGAGAGATTTTTGTTAGATCATCATAGCCATTAGTATTTATTCTCCTAACAAGATCTTAACATGAGGCAACACCATTGGCTTAAGTTGCTTAAGGATTATAACTTGATTGTTCTCTATCATCCAGGCAAGGCTAACGTGGTTGCAGATACATTAAGCTGAAAGTCGACTATCATGGGTAGCTTGTCATATCTTGTGACTCAGGAGAGACCTTTGGCCTTAAAAGTTCAGTCTTTGGCTAAACAGATGGTTAGGCTTGATATTCAACACTTGGGTGTGTTTGGCTTTTGTGGAGGCTAGGTCTTTTTTGATGGAGTAGATTTGGGCTCATTAATTTGATGATGTTGGGTTGAGAGTGATATGGGATAAGGTGTTAAGCGGTAGGGATAAGGAAGACTAGTTTGATTAAGATGGTATTTTGAGTATAGGAGGCCGAGTTTTTGTACCAAGAGTGGGTGATTAGATCAAATTGATTTTGGAGAAGGCTCATTGTTCTAGGTATTTTATTCATCCAAGAGTGACTAAGATATTGCATGATTTGAGATAACATTACTGGTTGAGTGGTATAAGAAAGGATGTAGAAAATTTTATTACTCATTATTTATATTTCAAACAAGTAAAGGCTGAGCATTTGAGATCGAGTGGTTTGCTTCAGAGGTTACAAATTTTTGAGTTAAAATAGGAATAGATCACTATGGACTCTGTGACTGGGTTACCTTATATTTCTTATGGTTCTGGTAGTGTTTGGGTCATTGTGGATCAATGTACCAAATCTGCTCATTTTATTTCAAAATAAGTTTTCTTCAGTGCTGAGAGCTTGGCCCATATCTATATTTGTAAGATAGTATGCCTTCATGGTATGGCAGTGTCTATTATCTCAGATCGAGGTTCAATATATCTTACTTTTGGATGCTTTTTAGGAGAAGTTGGGTACTCAAGTTAATCTTAGTACAACTTTTTTCCCCTAGACTAATGGTCGATTAGAGTTGTCTATTTAGGTTTTGGAGGATATACTCAACGCTTGTATGATAGACTTTGGTGGTTAATGGGAGCAACATCTAGATTTGGTAAAGTTAGCATATAGTAATAGTTACCATTCCAGTATCAAGATAGACCCTTTTGAGGCTTTTTATGGTAGTTTTTGTCAATCTCTAGTTGGTTGGTTTAATATTTTAAAGATTAGACCTTGAGGTATAGACTTTCTTTGTGAGTCCTTGGATAAGCTTCAGTTCATTCAGGACAGACTTTGAGAAGCTTAGAGTAGTCAAAAGTGTTATGTGTATCGTAGACTTTATACCTTGAAATTCACTATTGGTGATCGTGTCTTTCTTTGTGTATTACCCATGAAGGGTGTTTTGATGTTTGAGAAGAGGGGAAAACATAGCTCCACATATATTGGATCTTTTGAGATCCTTTTAGACTATTAGGGATATGGCATCTAAGTTAGCATTGCCCCAGAGTTGTCAGTGGTTCATCTAGTTTTTTATGTCTCCATGCTTCGACGTTACATTCCAGATGAGTCTCGTGTCATTCGCTGGTATTCAATTCAATTAGATAAGTGATTATCTTTTTTTAAGAAACCAGTATCTATTCTAGCTAGGGATGTTAGAAGGTTGTATTCTAGAGATATTTTAGTGGTTATGGTCCACTGAAGACATCGACCTATAGATGAGGCTACTTGGGAGGTTGAGTCTGATATGCGTAGTAATTATCCTTAGCTTTTTGGGGATTCAAGTATTTCTCTTTCCTTTAGTTCGAGGACGAACTAGATTCTTAGTGGTGGATGATGTAATGACCTGACTTTTGGTGTTTTGGGTGAAATATTTATTTCTATATATTTGACCATTTTACCCCTCTACATGATGGCATTATAGTATTTTTATTTTGTCGGAATGATTGGTATGATTCCTAATGCAGTTCGATGTGATTTGTGTGAGTTTGTTGTTTTTGGTGGCTTGAAAAGCCTTATAGAAGTCTTCGATCTACATTTATTGATTTGCACATCAGATGGCAAAACAGATACGCTAGCAGATTTGGAACGTCAATTTTAGGTTAGTAACGTTGTTGCTCTGGTCTTATGACTTTTATATCTTATTTCAACCCTTGATTTAAAAAGTTGTAAAAATTGGGTTGTGGGGGTCAATTCTGTGAAAATTATATTTTTTGAAAATCTAATATCACCATTGAGTCTGGAGCGTCAAATTTGATAGAGTATCATAGTATATTTCCATTCACGGGATTCTAGATGAATCTTGAGGGATCTACAGAGACTTGGATTTGCACTCCCGCTTAATCAACATTTTAGTTGCTTAAGCGACGTAACTGAGCAGCTGAGATATCGCTTTCAGGACTCCTCACGTACATAACCGTCGCTTAAGCGATAACAGGATTGCGTATACGACACCCGCTGACAAGCAAAGTATTGTGTAAGCAGCACCTGGTCGCTTAACCAATGCCTGGGCCATTTATATGCCTCATTTTCACAATTTTACACCATTTTCAGGCATGAAGCTTGTGGATCGAATTTTTGAGCATTTTCTTCCATTTGTAAGAATGGGTAGGCTCAAAAACACCTATTTTATTTACTTTTGTTTAATTTCAACATTCAAATCTTGTTTAAATGCAAATTTAAAGATTGAATTTGAGGATTTTAGCCTAGAAGGCCCAACATTAATTTTTCAATTCAAACCCCAATATCACTTCGTTTTAACTTAGATTTTCTCCTATGCGTTCCTTTAATCTTGGGATATATGTTTTGGATAAAAATTTTGATTTTACCCATTTTTTAAAGAAATGGACCTTACTCGGGGCTCTTACCTCCTGTGGCGGTCAAGGGTTGAGCCACACCCACAAGACTTATTATAAATAAACTTAAAATAAATATAAAGAGGGGGACATAGACCTTACCTCCAATACTATGATGGTTCAAAGTAAACTAGCCTACTAAGGCTGGTCGACTCATTCCCAATACTAGAAATGAAACCTATATCTAAGCACCTCAAAGAAAGGACTTCTCTCGATACAATATAATCTAGGAAAGAATAAATATGGTAGAATCTCCCATTACAAAGTATGAAAAAATCAACACAAAACTAAATCACATCATAAAAGCTATAAACTAGAGAGAATAGCGTAGATGAAGATGATGAGATGAGATAAATGAATGAAGTGATAATAAGTGCAAGATCTTTTAACTCCATCTAGGGTGGTTTCTTGATGTGTTTCAACTTCCTCCTTCTAAAAGTGGACATACCCATTTTATCATGTGTGAAACATCCTCTAGTCTCCCAAGGAAGGTGATGAAAGTTATAATAATATTGACTAGAATCCAAATCATGACTATGCTTAGATAAAGTTTCTGCCATAAAGTTTACCTCCCTGTATATGTGAAGACATCTGAAGCAATCAAGTAAACTAATGAGATCCTGTAGCTCCTTACTGTACCTGAAAAGGCTCTAAGGTAGTGTACTATTATGTTTAAGCCACTTATTCCTTTCTTTTTCGAAAATCCATTTCGCTCCATTTTGACATCGACTCAAAAGTTGAAAAAATAGGTGTCATTATCTTTCTTTTGACACGTAGATTTGGTATTTCTATGTTTTAGTTGATTTGAGTTTGTTCATAAGGGTAAAACTCTAGGTTAAAGGCTCTTTGAACAAGTTTTTGACATTCAAGGTTGGTTATGCATAAATTTTCTTCAGACTGGGTTAGGTAGTTAACATTGGTACAAAATTAATTCTAAGAGTGTGTGATCTAATCATTAAAATGGCTATAATTATCGTGTTGTGCCCATGTGGGGGCCTATAATGTTGCTAATTGGTGGTTTTGAGACATTATTTGCTATATGTAACCATGTGGGATTTTATAGGATATTGTTGGCCTTGTGCATGTGATGTTAGTTATTTATTGTTTTATGAAAAAGCCTAATAGGCTATCTATGGTATATTATAGTGTACGTTACTCTATTGGCATATGAGTTAAGTTGGATCTAATGGATATTGGAATATTGAGTGGATTTAGGCTCACGTGGTTAGTATATTGGTTGAATATAAAAATTCTCATTTTGGTTCGTTGTGAGTTACTTCCTCGTGTCATATACATTCATGAAACATTGGTACCACCATGGAAATACTTGAAAATCTAGCTTTTTCTAATAGAAAATATGACATTTTTAACAAACCTCTAGCGATGAATGTACCAGAGAGCAGATATGGATATTGTATTGGATATGGATTAAACATGTGTTGACCAACCTTCCATGGGTCCTACCTTAGAAGCACGACTTATTAGTTGTATACGAAGGTTATACGACGACCTCGTGCATCATTGCTTCATTCTAATAGTCTTGCCTTTGATTTTGGTAATATCTTTCAATTTATATTAGTTTGAGTGATAGTATTACTTGTCAAGGCTTGCTGCAACAAGTGATATCATGTCGCTTGGTTTTTGGGCCGTGATATGTATGGTGTCTATATCTACTTTACCATTCCACTTCTCCTTCCAAAAGATCCATATGTTTGAAGAATAATTAGCCATGACATTTTGAATTCCAAGCCTTCTCCTATTATTATCTATCTCCATAGGACTTTGAAAAGGCTCCACAAGTGTTATTTATAAATAACAATGTCTTCTATTCAGTTTTATTAACCTTTCACAGGAATTTAAAGAGTTTAACAAATATGATGTTCTATAAAATTTCTCTGCTAATAATTGATTAAAGATAGTGGTCAAACCTTCTTACTCTTTCTAGTCATATGAGAAGAAATTGTGTTGCCAGTCCTAGCCGTTCTATTAATTATTTCCTTCTAAGTGACCAATTTTACTTTGATAATGGTCCCCAGTTTTAGATATGTGTTTAATATTGCTTTCCTAATCTTGATCTTCCACCTTTTCCTTCCTATGTATCAATTCTTCTTTTGGGATTGTTTTAAGTAGGACTGCCTCCTGGTTTGGACTATCTGTACTCAAAACAAGGAGTAGTGTAGGATCCTCTTCTTTTTATGCTTCTAATTCCTTGTGTGTAGATGTCTAATGATTTTCCTCCTCTTTTTGTTTGGTTCTGCCTTAGTAGATTATGGAGGTAGTATTTCATTGGTACTTGCTTTCTACGTCAGGTTTTCTTTATATCCTTCCCTAGTTTTCTATGAGTTCTCCTTCACCTTGTTTGGGTGCTAATGACCTCTTTCTATCTATTAACCAAATGTATTCTCCACCCATTGCTTTGAAGTGGTTGTGTGGTTGTTGTTATTATTACCTTCTACCTATTTTCTATTAGTTTATTGACTTTCTCTACTTTAAGTACATCAAATTTGTTCCCTATTTCTACACTTTGTTACTTATGTGGAGGGATTGGGTTCCATGTTTATTCCTGCCTTTACCTGTTGTTTCGTCTTCCTTTACATATCCTCTTTGTTTTTTCCCTTTAAATCCCTCTGGAGTATTCATTTTATTTGTCATTTTATTTCTGCTTTGGTACTTCCTATAGCATTGAACTTTGACATCTTTTTGTCTGTTTGTATTGTTTCTATGCTTTGGTAATTTATGCCCTCAAGAAAATATGGAGTTGATTGTTGTGCATTCAGCATATGGTTTATCATTTATCGTGATTTTGTTTTCTACTATATCTTAATTTAGCTTTGGCAAGATCCAATGGGGATATGCCTGATCTTGGATGGTGAGGATAAGTTGCACATTTGCCCTTGCTTTAGACTTGTCAGCCATAATTTTGGATTTTACGCCTTGGAATGGCAACTCAAAGGCTATAATAAATTTGGGAGCATGGATGGTTACCCAGTTACGAGATTGGTTTTGATTATTGGTATTGAGTAGTCTAACGCCAGTGCTAAATTCATTGTTTTGGATTAAGTTGTTTGGGTGCAGCCTTTATTTTTAGATTTCCAGTTGGGGTTTTTTTAATAGGTTGAGTAAGCCTACTATTTACCTTCCTATTCACTCTTCTTCAATTTTAATAGATGGTGGTTGATAGATGGTTGGATAGTATCCCATTGGCAGTTGATGATGGTATATTCCGCTCTTGACCTTGATATTTACTTTTCATTGGAGTTTGGATTATCTACAACATGAATAGTGTATTCAGGTTGCGATTAGCATGGTTTTATCCTCAATTTTTAGGACATCATGGAGTAGATCATTCATTTTTAACTATTTTCCCTTTAGGCTTCTAGATATCAAATTTGAGGTTTATTCGGGCCCATTGTAGCTTTAAAAGTAAGGTTGCAGGCATTGTCATCACCGCTGTAGTACCTAGGTAGCACCTAATGGGCTTATCATTATGCTTAACATCATGGATTTTGGTGTATTATCTTTAGTTTTTTGAGGTTAGTGTGATGGAGTTATGTAGACAAGGTTTGGATGATATTTTGGGTTGTTTAGAGTAGATAGCAGGTTTGGAAATGCAAAAGAAGGTTATAGTTGGATGTTGAAATCTGTTGCATGACTTTTTCCTTGTATTGCCTTCTTCTTGCATGAGTATTCACGTTGTTTGGCGGGTATGGGTGTAGTATCACTGTGTTGTGGTTTGACTTGTGTGCATCAGCCTTTCTTAATTTAGTTGGAGACCAGCTGGTTATTGAAGTTGAATATCACCAAGGATGCAAACAATACTAGTGATAACCAAAAACACCTAAGCAATATAGAGAAATGCAACCTTAGCAAAAAATTGATCAATCCAATCCATAACAAACACCTTATCTGCTAACAAAGCGATTATAGGAAAGATCACCTATCTCAACCTCCCTTAAGTCAAATAGAATAACAACCAGATTACCACAAGAACGTAGTGTCCAACTCTAAACTAACACAAAGATAAAACTATCACTGAAAGAAGAACTCAACAAACCTAAAAGATAAGACCAAGGCTTCCCAATATCATAAAAGAACTACCATTGGGTGATGAACTAGCTAGATTAAAAGAATGGATCCCAAACTGGTCAATCTAAGAAATGTCCTATAAAGAGAAGGATAACAAATGCTAAAATCACAACATCTAGAAGGCAAGGCATAAACTCAAACTCTAAAATGGGCAAATAAACAAAATTTTCAACTCTAAAACCATAATAGACCCAAGGATAGCTGACCTATGTACACCTTCATAACCCACTCAACAACCGATCGAACCTCACCAACAACAGAGAAATTATCCAACTGAGAAAATTACAAGAAAGTAAACTCTGACTAGATAATCCTTGTAGGCATCTACCAAGAAAGGATCAATCAATATCAAATAATGAAAATAATAATAATAGTAATAGAAAAACTAATATAATGAGTGGGTGGTTCAAAAAATGAAAATCAATTACAACTACCACTCTAGGGCCATAAGAAGGCCAATATGCTAAGAAAAATGGGACCTTAACCTAAATGCTACTCCGCTAAGGAAATATCAATACTTATACATTATATACAGTACAAAAAGAAATCAGCTACGGTAGCATTCATATAATCATAAAATCTACACCAAGACACACAATAATCCGTATAAACCTACTAAGGAACATAATTATTTGTAATGATCCTCCAGGTCATTTTCTATATTTTTGCTTATTTTTGCTATTTCAATTTTTGCTATAGCTGTCGCAGTCAATTATGAGTTGATAAAACTGATAGTTTGGTTACTGGATAGTTCACTTGGTTTCTTGATCTTATTCTTTATTTTGAAGTCTTCATAGGTTCAGATTGGCTACTGGGCAAAAACATTAGACAAATAACCTCATTTACAAATTTTGGACGTTCCAAAAGATCTAGAACATTGATTTTAGGCTTGGTGGACCCTTGGTTTGGTCCCGGGGATTTCGAACTCATTTTGGGCTACTGGCCAAAAGTTAAGAAAAATGGCACATAGGTGTGGGACCCATTTTTTATTGAAATGACCTTAGATTCAAATTTCAACAATGCCATTTGTATATATAATATTTTGGATGAATCCCAAGGGGTTGGTAGGAAAATATAAAAATTCCAAGTCTTAGTTGGTGTTGGTTCATTACTTAAGCACCCATAAGGTCGTTTAAGAGAATGTTGCTAAATAGCCAGGTGGTCGATTAAGTAGTTTAGCAAATGCTGAAGCAGCCTGGCATCGCCCTGCAGATATTTATTAAGTGATGGCCATTTATGTGGCTAAAGTTTGCTTAAGTATTATATGGGCTGACAATAGATGTCACTAAAGCGACACTGTGTTTCTTAAGTGGTGATTACTTAAGCACCCAGCGTCCTCTTATGCGACACTTGTGCACCTGGAAAATTATAAATACCCCACCTAGCCTAATTTTCTCTATTTTGACCCATTCCTTAGAATATTGAACCCTTAAAAGTGGGAAAATTAGGGAGAGTTATTTGTGGTTGATTTTAGAACTTGGCCAAACTTATTTTATGCATTTCTTGTTTAAATTTATGGTAGGCCTCCATCAATTCTTGATTTAAATCTCCATCTTTTTCTAAAATTCCTAGAATCTTGATGGTTTGATTGTAGGACCATTACAACTTAAAATTCACTTATTTTGACGGTAAATGTTACTTGAGCATAGAGGGATATTGTGTTGGTTTTTAAAGTACAATTCAATAATAAGCCCCACATGGGATATTTACATACTATTGGACCGAAAGCATAATAGTGAAATATCGTATCATTATTTTTGTTTTGATGAGTAGATTCTGATTTTGATCATGTGGCATCTTGAAAACTCTTTACGAAAAGGGAAATCGGTGGCTTCATAGACTCTTCAAGATTTACTATGGCATCCAAGTAGGTAGGTTTACCCTCTTCATAAATTGAGCAATTTATAGTATGATTATGATATTATGCTGGAAATAGGGTAGAATTTAGGTATTGGCGGTATGGTTGAAAATGATTGGGTTAGTTAGACTGTTTAGGCTATCTTAAAATTATAATTTAGGAATAATTTTTCCCAATCTTAAACTCCCTTGTGAGAACGTTCTTGAATACATGCAATTCTCAAGCTTCTGTAGTAGCTTGGGTCCAATTAATTTGAAGAAGGTTGCAATACACGCAACTACTTTAGAATAGATAAATCTCCCAACTTTTCTTATGTAGCTAATTAGTAAGGGTTCCCACAACCCTAGTTAAGGAATTTCGCGCTTAAGTTTTTGCCACATTCCATGTAATTAATGACGAACACACGTAAATAATTAAACAATAATGAAAGAGTAAAATACAAATCTTTAATCGAATACAAAACCAAAAATCTCAAGAACAAAATCTCAATGATTCAATGTATGCTTAAAGAATCCAAAAAAAATACAAAAGGGTGCAATACAATAAATAAATAAATAAACTTAAGGTATTTATAAAATCTTAAAATAATAAATAAATCGTAATAACAGAATAGGAAAACTAAGTTGGCAATCATTATGACTCAAAATGTCACCTTACGGGTCGTATACTGCTAGTCGTAGGCATTCTAGTGAACTTTCATCTCTAGGGATCCAAGCTTCTTTTGCCATTATGATTCATTTCTATGAGTCGTAATCAGTCCGTACGACTCATGGTATTCCCTCATTAACACTGGAGTGTAAAAATTTAGGACCTTGCACACTGGTCTCATTACGATTGCTAACTATGAATCATAGTCTGAACTGTTATAAAACCCTAAAAAGTGGGAAAACTTGGGAGAATCTTTTGTGGTTGACTTTAGAGCTTGGGTAAATTTAATTTACACATTTATTCATTAAATTTATGGTAAGCTTCCATCAATTCTTGATTTAAATCTCCATATTTTCTATTATTCTTAGAATCCTAGTGGCTTGACTGTAGCACCATTGGAACTTAAAATTCATTCATTTTTAACAATAAACATTACTTGAGCATAAAGGGATGTTGTGTTAGCTTTGAAAGTTCAATTTCTTAAATGGGTCACACATGGGATTTTTAATTTTGGACCCAAAGTATAATAGTGCAATATGGGCATTATTTTCCCATTTTGATAGGTAGATTGTGATTTTGATAGTGTGAAACCTTTCGAAAACTTCTCAAAAAAAGAAATGTGTCATTTAGTGGATACGTTGTGGTGATCTTTGGCATCCAGGTAGTCTAGGGTTATCATCTTCATTGATTGAGCTATTTCATAGTATAATTATGATATTATACTAGATATGGGGTTGCGTTTATGTATTTAAGTTATGATTGAAAATGTTTGGGTTAGTTATATTAATTAGACTATCTTGAAGTCATAATTTAGGCATAATTGACTTAGTTGCTCATGTCATAGAGTGAATTTCTATCTTAGGGATAATTATGGCTTATTTATAATATATAAATTAATTTAGATACCTTAGCCTAGTCCAGATAGAATTTACATAAAATGGATTTTTGGGATTAAAAGTTAGCCACTCCAGCCTACCTTAGGACAAGACTTGTGTTAGATTTTGTAGACTTATTTACATATGATATTTCCATATTAATGATTATTTTAGGACTTTGAGGAGATTGAATACTTAATAAGCACGTAATTCGGAATTTGGGAGTTGGTGCTAATTTTATGTAAGATCGATAGTATCTTGATATGTTTAATTAATATAGTTTAGCAGCATTGTTTATTTATATGATGTATGGATATGGATTACCGATATGGTTTATAGATATGGTATATTTATATGAGTTCTGATTCAAGCCTGATAGTTTATGATGATAATGATATATGACTTTTGGTTTGAGTTTGACAATTGATACAATGATTTTCTATTTAAGTCCAGCAAATGATGTTATGTAATGCCCTAAATTTTTGTTCCTTGAGAAATTCTTGGGATATGGTCTCACTACCTTGGTTACAATTGGACCCCCAGGGTCGTAGGGTGTCTTGATGACTTGATGGGATAATCATAACCAAACCAATAAGTTAATGGTTTGGTTCTACTTTGAGTAAGAGTAGCTCACTATGAGCTGTGAGGATATGTTATGAGTTGTAGGTTGAAATCGTAGGATTTCTAGTGTTTAAATCATTTGGGTTCTATATTGGTCACAACTAGATCTTACGAATCATAATATCTTATTATGAGTTGGTTGTTGGAGTTGTAAGGTGGGCAGTGTATTGGGGTTGTAATCATGGTCTTGGTTATGAATCGTGGTCACAAGTCGTAAGGTATGGGTATGAGTCAAGGGGTTGACTCATAACAAAAGGTAATTTTTTCCAGTTTTTATGTTGAGGGCATTCTGGACATTTCCCCTCTTGACCAACTTAAAATCCACATTTTATAACTTTCTCAGGGCATCATAAACTATCAAAAACTCATCAAATAAACTCTCATAACACTCCTAAATCCTCATGGTCAAGAACACATAGGGTTTTCATTAAGGACAACAATTGGGGCTTTCAAGAGTGATTTCTCTTCGTACTTTTTAGTGTTTAAGGAATGTTACTCTTCCCTGAATGTCAATTTTGTAAAAGCATATGATTTGAAGTATCATTCATCGAATATTATTGTTTGGTTTGGAACTATGGGTTGAGGATTTTTAATATAAATTGTTAAATGATTCTTCCATGTTACCTACGACACTATTGTGTTTAAATATATAGTTGGTAAATGCATTGGGGTGCATGGGTATGGTGGATGGAAATAGGGGTGCAATGAAATCCACAAATTGGTTGTTTTGGTATGGAATTGGTAATAAACTCAACCCATTTGCATAATTGATTTTTAGTTTTTACCTTGTCACATGGCCTGGCTTATTTATTGAAACTTTTGCATGATATATATGGTTAAATGGTTAAGGGTGGTTTTGAAAAAATTAAAAAGTACACAGGAATCCCCCAAGTGATCTTATGATGGAGTCTATGGGGTACATGGGAATACCATAAGACCCATCTTAATAACATTGCTTGCAAACTATATTTGGTATGGTGATACCACTTAATAATTCCTTAATACTTGGCTCAAGGAATTATTGGTATGGCTTTGTGTTAAATGTTTAATTTGGGAAATAATGGGGATTGTATAGATATCTATGAAGGTGTGATTCCAAAAGATGGACATTGGGAACTTATGTTTGCCGATATGAGGGTTGGTCTTAATAACTATGTGCTTTAGACATACAAGGGAATCCCCCAAGCCTATACACATATATATGTATCATGGAGGGAGACGGGTACAAAGGAATCCCTGACCTTCTATGATATCTTTGGTTCGAATGGCTAATACACACTAGGGCCTATTCAGGGGGCCACACTAGATCCATTAGGCCTGTGAGTGGACTTATGAAGGTAAAGCTATACAATATAGGTTAAATGTTTTAAATTTCATGATAAACCTTATTCCATGTCCCGATAAGGTATATATATACCTATATGTATTTGTATATGGTTATGTGAATTGGTTTTACTTGGTGTTGGATTGATGACATTATTTTATCATTCCACCTTAGTTATATACTATTATTCACCTTGTTAACCATCTTTGAACGTTATATCTCCACGTGATGTAGGAAACGACCATACTTCCACTTTTTTTGCTTAGTGATGTGGTGATTTGGGGGACAACATTTGAGTCAGACTGAAGTGTTAAGCGTCGATACTCTGGAAGACCTTATTTTATGTTATGGAGTTCTTTATGTTTTATTATTCCTTTAGGTTTTGGTTTGGATATAGTTAGGAGTGTATCTCGACTGAATATTCTTTGGTTTTGATTAAATGCTTTGTCAAACTACTGTGGGTATGGGCAGTGTCGGTATCAATTTTGGTATTAGTATTGGTATTAGCATAGGTATTGGTTGGTATTTTGGTTGTAGATGGTTGGTTTTGGATATAAACATAATATAATGTATTTACTTTGATATTTTCTTGTCTTGTTATATGTTCAGAATTCAACTAACAAGAGGTGACAGGTATGATCAGTGGCTTAGGTATATTGGGGTAGTCTCTGATCCTTGTTGGACTCGATATACCCATCATGACCAAACCCTATTTCAAATCATAACAAGATGGTATCAAAGCTCTAGATTCATAGTTAGGTATACACAACGACATATTGAGTAGAGTTTCTTTTAGGGGTGTGTATCATGCCACACTCATAAGGGAGAGACTATAAGGCATTTAGGAATGTTTCTCTTTCTAGTGTTCTATTTTTGGGTTGTATAATTTAAGGTCTCAAAACTTTTTCTAATTCTCGTTTGTTCGTTTTTCAGATCATGCCTCCTAGACAATTTAAAGATCCTAAAAACTCTTTTTTTCCACTTAAGGACAATGCTGGTATGATATGCCCTATTTATGGGGTCCAGACCCAATCTAGGCATCAGTTCCTAATTTCCCTTATGGAGTTGCATCGGTCCTCTCTAGTCTTCTCGAGCACCTTAGGCAAATATAAGGAATACTGAGTTTTATTATTCTAATTTTATATTGGCTTAGTTGGTAGATTCTCAGACTGAGAGTGGTGCTTCTGTTACTCTATCTTCTAAGGCTACAAGGGTTGGCTAGTTTATGATGTTGAGGAGGATCCTCAAGGTTTTTTCTATGAGATAAAAAAGATCTTCTGGGTTGTGAATGCATCTAATATGGAATGAGTGGAGTTTGCCGCCTACCAATTAAAATATATGGTATATCAGTGGTATAAGGAAGGGGAGCAGTTTAGGAGAGATGATGTTAACCTTGGACAGTGGGATATTTCTCTAGTGCCTTTTTGGATAGCTTCTTTCCTCAGGATTTAAGGAAGGTAAAAGTGGAGGAGTTAGCCAATCTAAAGTAAGGCAAGATATCGGTTAAGGAATACGCGTTAAAACTCCATTTGTCATCCAAGTATCCTCTTAAGTTGGTTTATAGCATGAGGGCTAGAATAGAGAAATTTACTTCTGGGCTATCATGTGTGATGATCTTAGAGAGTAAGAATATGTTGTTAAACAAGGATATAGATATCTCTAGGATAGTTGTGTACATATAGAATTTTGAGAAAGAGAAGAAGAAGCAGGCAAAGATAGGGGAGAGGCAAAATTAAAAGTTTAAAATTTCTAATCACGGTGGAGGTCAACAACAGAGTGGCAGGGATGGTGAAAAATAGTCCAACAAAAATTTAGGCAATTCTGGGTCCTTCTCGATGGCTAATGCTCCCAACCCAAAGCCATTTGGTGATATGTATTTTTAGTGGCGCTATTTCTAGGGAACAAGGTGCCCAATCTTAGGAAAATAGGGCCCAATCAGCTCCATCATATCATTTCTGTAGTCTTTGTGGTCGGTTGCATCGGGGTTTCTTAAGTATGGTTAGCCAGGTCATATGCTTATAAACTTTCCCATGGTCAATGGTGCTTCTAGGGAAAACAAAGTTCCTATTGCCTCTTTATCAGCTATAGAACCAAAGAGTGCTCGATCTAGCTCTGGCACTGGTCAAAATTTTCTCTATACTCTCACTACCTGCAAGGAGTCTGAGGCATCGCCTAATGTTATTACTAGTATATTGAAACTCTTTTCCCGTGTTGTGTACTATTTACTTGATCTGAGGTCCACTTCTTCTTATGTGACCTAATTTATGACTCTACATTTTGGTTATAGCCCCGAGTGCATTCAAACCCTTTTCTATTTCTACCCTGATGGGTGACTCTGTGGTGGCTAAAAGAGTCTATAAGGGTTGTGTGGTATCTATGGGTGGGAGAGAAACTTTGGTAGACTGGTAGAGTTAGACATGGTTGATTTTGATGTTATATTATGGATTGATTGGTTGCGCTCGTGCAGTGCTTCTCTAGACTGCCGAACCAATAAGGTCATCTTTAAATTCCAACTGAGGCAGTTATTTAATGGGAAGGTGGGTGCCTATTAGAAGGTTTATCTCATATCTTAGATCACAGAGATTAATCTTCAATGGGTGTCTTTATCATTTGGTCAGGGTTAAAGATTCAAACTTAGAGAGTCCTTCTTTACTTTTTGTCCCAGTGGTGAATGAATTTTTTGAGGTCTTCCATGATGACCTTCTCGGTGTCCCTCCTAATAGAATGGCTCCAGCTGAGTTGAAAGAGCTTAAAGAGCAGTTAAAAGAGCTCCTCGACAAGGGTTTTATCCATGGTAGTATGTATTCGTGTGGTGCTCTGCTATAGTTCATGCATAAGAGGGATGGTTCTCTTTGAATGTGTATCTATTACTGGCAATTGAATAAGGTGATGGTAAAGAATAAGTACCCTCTTCCAAGGATAGATAATTTGTTTGATCAACTGCAGGGTGCTAAGTTTTTCTCCAAGATCTATCTTTAGTCCGAGTATCATCAGTTAAAGATTCGGGAAGTAGATATTCCTAGTTTGTCTTCTAAACTCGGTATGGTCATTATGGATTCTTAGTCATATCTTTTTGTTTGACTAATTCCCTAACGACATTTATGGATTTAATGAACAGGGTCTTCCATCAGTTTCTGGATGTGTTAGTCTTTGTATTCATAGATGATATTCTGGTGTACTTTAAGAGTAAGAAATATCATACCTATCACCTCTGCATCGTGTTGTAGACCCTAAAAGATCAGAAGTTATATGCCAAATTTTTGAAATACAAATTTTGATTAAACGCTATAACTTTTTTGGGTCATGTCATTTCTTGTAAAAGGATCATATGGATCTACAGAAAGTAGCAGTGGTTAAGAAGTGTCCTATTCCCACAATTCCAATTGATATTCAAAGCTTCTTTGGTTTAGACGGTTACTATAGGAGCTTTGTTGAAAGTTTCTCAACTATAAGCAGCCCCATTGACCAAGTTGACCTAGAAGAAGGTAAAGTTCTTATGGTCTGATGCTTGTGAGGGTAATTTTGAGAAGCTAAATAATACGTTGATTTCAGCTCCAATTTTGACTTTGATTGAGTGTAATGATTGACTTGTGGTTTATTGCGATGCGTCCCGTGTTGGATTTGCTTGCATTTTATTTCACTATGGCAAATTAGAAACTTATGCCTCTAGACATTTGATGGTGCATGCAAAGAATTACCCGACTTATCATCTGGAGTTATTGGCTATGGTGTTCATATTAAAGATCTGGCCACAATTTGTACGCAATACATATGGATATCTTTTTAGATCATAAGAGGATGTGATATGATTTCACCCAGAAAGAACTTTATCTTACATAGCAGAGATGGCTTAAGCTACTCAAGGATTATGAATTGAGTCTTCACTATCATCCATACAAAGCTAACAAGGTTTTTGATAGTCTTAGAAGGTTATCCATAAGAAGTCTAGCTCATGTGGATGAGGAGAAACAAGAATTAGTGAAAGATATTCACTGTTTTGTTAACTATGGAGTTCGCCTCTTGGACTCTGAGGATAGTGGTGTGTTTGTGTAAAAGGTAGTGCAGTCATCTCTTAGTACTGAAATAAAAGAGACATAGGTATTGGATCCTGACTTGATGAAGATTAACAGAGATATAGGTCTACAAAAGGTAATGGCTTTTGAGATTAGTGTCGATGGCATCTTGAGGTACCAAGGCAGACTATATGTTCCCGACGTAGATGGATTGCTAGAAAGGATTTTAGCTAAGCCTCATGAGTCATGCTATACTATTTATCCTCTTTCGATAAAGATGTATAATGATCTTAAGGAGATTTATTAATTGAATAATGTGAAGTAAGATGTGGCCAGTTTTGTGGCTAAATTTATGGTGTGTCAACATGTGAAGGTTGAACACTTAAGGCCCAGTGGGTTGTCTCAATAGATTGAGTTGCATGTATAGAAATTTTAGGTAATCAATTTGGATTTCATTTTCAGTCTTCCCTGATCTCGAAATTAGTTTAATTCAATTTGAATCATAGTGGAAAAGATGACTAATTCTGCTTACTTCTTGTCAGTGAGGACTAATTATTTAGCCTAGGATTATGCCAAGCTGTCTCTTAAGATAATCGTGAAGTTACATATTGTTCTGATTTCTATCATTTTGGATTGTGGTACTCAGTTCTCATCTCACTTTTGGCAATCTTTTCAGAGAGGTTTGGGAACTAAGGTAAGCCTTAGTACTGCTTTTCACTCATAGTTAGATAGGCAAGTGGAAAGGACAATTTATGTCTAAGAAGATATGCTTCGGGATTATGTGATTGACTATGGTGGTAGTTGGGTCAATCAGTTACCTCTCATAGAGTTTGTATGTAGTAATCATTCTCACTCTAGCATTGGTATGGCTCCTTTTAAGGTGTTGTATGGTAGGAGGTTGTGTTCTTCTATTGGGTAGTGTGAAGTTGGTAAAAATGAGTTGTTCGATCCTAACATAGTTTTACAAGCCATGGAGAAGGTGAAGGTAATTCAGGATAGGCTTAAGACCACCTAAAGTAGTCAAAAGTCCTATGCAGATGTGAGGCATAGGGAGTTAAAGTTTGAGGTTGGTGATTAGGTGTTCTTAAAGGTGTCTCTTATGAAAAGGGTGATGCAGTTTGGTAAGAAGGGAAAGCTAAGTCCTCGTTATGTTTGTCTATTTTTGGTTTTGATGAGGTTTGTTAGCATTGCTTATGAGTTAGAGTTTCCTCGTAGTTTGATTTCCATTCACCTAGTATTCCATGTGTCAATGTTGAGGAAATATGTGGATAATCGTCGTTGATTGTGCTTAACAAGGATATCGGTATTTTAGATTCCTTGTCTTATGATGAAGTCCCCATTCAAATTTTGGATCATCAAGTTCGTCGGTTGCAGATGAAGGACGTTGCTTCGGTAAAGGTTCTATGAAGGAACCATAAGTTGAAGAGGCTACTTGTGAAGACGGTGAGGACATGAAGTCCAAGTATCCATTCTTGTTCTTTTTCTCGAATAATCATGCCTAAGATATATGTTATTTTTAACGTCTTTATTTTCTAGTTTTTGTTAAAGAAAAAGTGATTTCCATAGAATCGTTGTTTTCTAACCTAGTTAAAGGTAAGAGTTGAGGTATATGGAGCCCAATTGTGCTTTTGTTGCCTTGACCCATTATTTCAGGAAAAATGATCCAAGTTGGGGAGAATGTAATGCCCTAGATTTTTTCCTTAAAAATTCTTGGGCATTGAGATCACTACCTTGGTTACGATTGAATCCCCGGAGTCGTAGGGTGTCTTGACAACTCGATGTAATAAGTCATAACCAAATAAGTAAGATTGTGGTTTTGTTCTACTCTGAGTACAAGTGGGTCACTATGAGCCCTGAGGTTATATTATGAGTTGTAGGATCAAATCATATGATGTCTAGTATTCAAATCATTTGGATTTTGTGTTGCTCACGACTAGACCTTACGAGACATAAGATATCATTATGAGTTGGTTGGTTGAGTTATAAGGTAGATAGTGTATAGGGGTCTTAGTAATTGTTTTGGTTACGACTCATGGTCATGAGTTGTAATGTATGGGTACGAGTCAAGGGGTTGAATCGTAACCAAAGTCTATTTTTTCCAGCTTTTAAGTTGAGTGTATTTTGGACATTTCCCCTCTTTCCAAACTTAAAACCCACGTCTTATAACTTCCTTAGGGATTCAATAATGTGATTTTTGTAAATGAGGCCCACATAGGATTTCTATGTAATTTTGAACCCAAAGCATATTAGTTTAATATGGGTATTGTTGATCTCGTTTTGATGAATATATTTTGATTTTGAAAGTGTGGCACCTTGTGGAAGCTTCTCGAAAGAGGAAATCAGTGATTTAGAAAATTCTTGGGGCTTTCTTGGGCACCTAGTATGCTAGGTTTACCTACTTATAGATTGTTCTATCTCATGGTATAATTATGATACTATGCAATAAATGGGGTGGGATTTAGGTGTTGGAAGTGTAAATGAGGATATTTGACCTAATTACACCCTTAGGCTACCTTAAAACCTTAGATAGTGAGTGGTTAGTGTAGTTAGTCATGTCTTAGGTTAATTGATCTTCATGGTATGTAATTAAAATGGAAATATCTTAGTTACTCAGGGTACGTGAAATTTCCTACTTACTCATGTTAGGGTAGAATTTTTTTTAGTTGATTAATTATGGGAATTTCCCTTGTTGCTATTATTCTGAGTAGGATTGCCTCAGTTAATCATCTTTAGGGAGGACTTATATCCTAGGGCTAATTATGGCTACTTGACATCTAGGAATGAACTTAGATACCTAAGTCTAGACTTGGGTAGAAACTGCCTAAGCAAATTTTTTAGGATTAGAAGTGGGCAACTCTAGCCCACCTTAGGCTAAGAATTATGATAATCTTGTCGACTCGTTAGCGTATGATATACTTTTTTTAAATGGTAGGTTGATACTTGATAGGTTTAAATTTAATTAAGAGTATGTAAATTGGGTATGGAACGATGGATATAAATTTCAAGTATTACTAATGATGTATCCTACAGTGTGACAAATAGTATAATTGATAAGTATGACTTATGAATGATGCATGTGATTATGGCTATGACTTCCGAATATGATTAATGGATTGGCTATTGATATGCTTTATTCTATAGATCTCGGTATGACTAATAGTTAATTTCTTGTCTGGATGATATGGCTTATGAAGATATGTAATATAGCTCGCCGATATGATATAGCTTATATAGATAAAATGTGGCTTATAGATATGATATAGATTATATATATATATATATGTATGCTTGTATATATGTAGGTATAAGATATGGCTCATAGAAATGATGTGGTATATAGATACAATAAACGACCTATAGATAGGTGGCCTACAAATATGGTTATTAATATGAATTCCGGATATGCTTAGCAATATCTCTTATGAATATTAGTATAGGTATGGTCTCCGAATATGGTCAATAATATGGCTTATAGACATGATTATGGGAGAGACAAGTTGATATGATTCTTTATTCAATTTATAATTATGAGTAAAGGGTTGGTCTAAGCTATGATTTATTGGTATAATCTATTTGGTTTGTCTTTTTTAAATGGATCACTAATATAGTTCATTAATGTTGTTTATAATTATGAGTTTTGGTTCAAGTTCGATCAGTGTTAATTGTATTGATAATATGAGTTTTGGTTTGAGTCTGGCATTTAGGGTTGATTATGATGTGGTATGTGATAAATGTATTCTTGGTTAGGGCATGGTAATCGGTTAATAATGGTAATGTGGTGGTTTACTTTTCTTTATTGCACTCTCCAGGATTATGGCGACCTGGGTGGGGTTGCTAACTTTCCGTATTTATTATATTATGGGGGCCAATTTAGTAGATATAAGTGTACAATTGTTATGTTATCATTTCTATTCTATTTATTTATGTATGTACAATGATTTGGAGCTTATTTCCAGGTTTTCCCCTCTTATCTTGTCTTAGTTTATATATCTTGTATCTTATCATAATTATATCATGATTGTTGTTTTGGTACTCAAACTACAATTCTGTACCTTTTTGGTACAGATCCGAGCACTAGATGCTGCTACTGATTCATTGATTGTGCATAGTAAATTTTGGAGATTGGGTGAGATCTTAGAGTCGGGGTTACCCCTTTTTCCTTCTATTATCTATGTCTAATCTTTTGTTTTGGGATAAATTGTATTGAATATTATAGGACTTATGATGTTGTATAGTAGCTTTTGCACTGACTCTACCATGTTATAGTATGGTTGTCTATATTATGGCTACCTTTCAGACTATTTCTATTACCTTGATTATTTTTTAGTTGCATTGTCTATGTCACCCCTTTTTGGGAAATTTTCCACCAAGTTAGACCATTGAAAGTAGCTCTGGTCTATTGTTAGGCTCACCTACTAGCAGGACAGAGTAGGTGCCATCATGACTCCTAAATTGTGCCATAACAGCTATGCTTCTACTTGGTGTGAATCTAAGAGGAGCAGGAGAGAGCTATCATAGACATGAGTTGCCTACTTGACAATAGTTGATTGATCTAATGGAGTATTGATACTCGACTCCAAATTAATTGTAAGAGGTACTCAAAAAAGTCTGCATATTGAGACAAGGGACCAAAAGTGTTGAGGGTCACTACGATGAATTCAATAATGTGATAATAGAGTCTAAGTTTGAAGAACATATGTATTAAATGGTAATACAATTTGTAGAAAATACGAGGCAAGAAATCTTGAATCCTTTACAACTTAAGCACCGTTAGAGACTTGAGTTATCCATGCATGATGCCTTACGGATTGGGGATGATATAAAAGAAGTCTTAAATTTCTTCATGGGTAAAGATAATGATAACTGGAAGTACTCCACTTCTACGGAAAAATTCAAAGGTATTGATCAAGCTACTCAAGTGAAGGTCAACTACAATTCTAAGATAGTTGACAAACCAAGGAATGGTAACTTTGTGAAACCCAATACTCCTCGACCGTATACAAGTCAAATCTGTAGATGTTGAGAGAGGGGGCTTATTGCAAGTGAGTTCCTAAGTAGAATTATTATAGTTTTTTTGGAAGGGTATAAGACTGAGGAATGTGTTGAGTAATGAAAAAAGTAAGGAAGGGGGAGAAAAAAGTGAGGATAATCGGAAAACGAAGAAGAATAAAAGAGTGATTTTTTTCTGTATTGTAAGGAGAGGGGAACCTTAGGGAGAAGATGACAACAAGTTGCAAGTGAATTTTAACATTTATTTTGGGTTTGCATGAATCATGGGGGCCCTTGACAAAGAATAACTTGAACAAAGGGAGAATTTATTTCATGCAAGATGAAAAATCATGTAAAAGGTGTGAGGCCTGATCATAGATAGTGGGAGTTGCACCAATATGTTGAGTGGCACCTTGTTTTAGAGTATGCAAATTACTACAAAGAAATACCAAAACCACTACAAACTATAGTGGATCAATGATAGTAGAGAGGTGAAGGCCTTAATCAAGCTAGTATCAAATTTGGCAATGTTAAGAATATTGAAAAAGTTATTTATGATATAGTGCCTATGATTGAATGCCATGTGTTGATAGGAAAACCTTGGCAATTTGATTGGGATGTTACACATCAAAGGAGGTCAAAAATTACTATTTCATGTTGGAAGTACAAAAAAATATTTTTTAACCATTAACTACCTAACAAGTGAGTGAAAACTATCAATTCATAAGGGAACTTTGGGATATAGTAAAAGTAGAGAAGGTGAAGAATAAAATTAAGGACTCCATGATTAAGATAGGGTAGGAAAATGGCTTGGTAAAGGTATAAGAGAAAAAGTGGATCATATCCAAGACAAGGAAGTGTCTCTAGGGTGTAGATGAGGAATGTTTTATAGTGTGCCTTGTCATAACCGATCTATTATTATCCGCTAACCAAGATATTAACACTTTACCTGGTATTGTTTGGTCCTATTTGTAGGATTATGATGAGCTATTTCTGGAGGAGATGATCGAGGGATTACTATCCTTGAGAGGGGTTGAGTACTAAATTAATTTTGTGTTGGGTTCTCTAATTCCCAGTTGACTTGCCTTTAGAAGCAAACTGGAAGAGCCTAAAATGATACAAAGGAAAGTGGAAGATATCCTTGAGAAGGGTTTAGTCAAAGAGATCCTACGTCTATGTGCCGTATTCAACATTTTTATTCCCAAAAAATGTGGCACTTGGAGGATGTGTATTAATTATAAGGGAATTAAGAAGATCATAGTAAAGTATGGACATCCATTTCCATGACTTGATGGAATATTGGATGAGATATAGGGCTTAAATGTATTTAAGATTGATCTACAAAGTGGTTACCACTAAATTTTTAGGAAATTGTGTGATGAATGGAAGAAGTGCTTCATAACAATGTATAGGCAATATGAGTAGATTGTGATAACATTTGATTTGACTAATGCCGAAGCACATTTATGAGGTTGATGAATCATTTCTTGAAGACCTTCATCAAAAAGTTGTGGTAGTGTACTTTTATGACATCCTTATATATACCAAGATAGTTGAAGAGCATATGATTCATTTTCAATAAGTATGATGTCTTGTTATAGGAGAGGTTGTTTGCTAATCGAAAAAAGTGTTCCTTTTGTGTTGAGAAGGTAGTATTCTTGGGTTTGGTAGTTAGTGAAAATAGTGTAGAAGTTGATGAAGATAAAGTGGAATCAATTAGATCTTTCCCTACCCTAACTATGCAATTGAAATGAGGAGTTTCTATGAGTTGGCAAGTTTCTACTGATGCATTGTAAAAGACTTTAGTACTATCACTTCTCCGATAACCAAACTGGTAAAGAAGGATGTTTCATTTGTTTGAGGGAGGCACAATAGATGTCTTTTAAAGCATTAAAGTCTACGTTGAGTTCCTCACCAATGCTCTGATTACCCAACTTGACAAGTGTAATACCCCGTATATTTCTAAGCTAGAAAATGAACCGTTGTTCCTACACATAAAACCTTCTATCCTATGATTCATATTTGAGTACATGAATTAGGATGAGTATCCTAGTTACAATTGTGCTTATGATGTGTTAAGCATGTTCATAAGATTCACTTAGAGTAAGCCAGGCTAAGAACTTTTGAATCCACCAAGTTTTCGTGTGTGATTTCACATAGCTCATTATTAAACGAGAATAACTTGGTTTATAGGTGGTATTTTGTCAAATTTATACCCTCCAAATTGTATAGAATTGAATAAGCTTTCCGTCGATACCAAATTCGCCTAAAACAGACACCCTTTGAAGAAGTTATGGTGATTTAAATTTTCAGCAGTGTTATTTCAGTCAGTGGCGCATCGCGCCGTATGCCAAAATGATGTTCGTCAATTTCTAGTTTCTCTCTGCAATTACAGTGCATCGCGGTGAGTTTCTAGATCACAAACGGGTGGAAACGCGATGTCTCTGCGTTGCGCCAGGGGCCCAAATTGGGTAATTTTTACAGAAATTAAGTGACGCATCTAGAGAGGTATTTGGGTCATCTTCCCCCCACCCCTATATAAGTTCAAAACACGGGATTGAGGCCCCAAATCAGCTCTTTGCATTACTTTTTATCAAAATTCACTCAAGAACAATAAAGAACAAGTCTAGGGTTCAATTGGGGGTTTCAAATTCCAAGCTTATTTCACTATTATCTTCACGGATTATTAATCTAAGGTATGTGTAGTGGTCATCTATGGATCCAATCCGTTCATAGAGCTCAAGAACCATGTTTTAAATGCTATTTTGTGAACTTTTTGTGGTGATATGAGCATGTACATGTTGATGATTGTTGTTTAAGTTTTAAGATGATATCTGAAGCTGTTTTCATGGAATATATATGGTTGTTAGTTTAAAACTATGAACTTTAGGTGGTGTAATATAGTGCAAGTTATGAAACACACCTATGCCTTAAAGAATGCATGCTAGGTGTTTGATAAAATTCTTCGGATGCTAGGAATTTATGTTTACATGGTTCCATGATATCTAAATGACAAGTCTATGTTAGCTATATAGTTAAATATGAATTCCACGCTATTGATGTGTTGCTATTGTTATTGTATGAAGCATGTATGATAATGGATATGTATAACATGAACACGAAAGATATCCATTCAATTCCTACAATGTTTAAGATGTTGAATAACTACATGAAGTATAACATCCCCTACCTATGATATTATGAATTGTGGACTCCAATCTTGTGATCAAGTCATGTCATGTATGTCAGTTTCCTTCTATCGAGTCCTGGGGGGATTCGTACCCGATAAATTTTCTATGTGCCTAGAGCCATGTCATGTTGTCACTATAATCTTGGTAAAGCTATAATCTGTAGAACTCAGTCAGTCATGTGACTCAAGAAATATCAGAAATTTCATGATCTTAGTTAATTCTCAGATAGTAGTACTATTTCGTCAGTCAACGGAAGTTTGTTAATCAGTCCATGTACAGTCAGTTAAATCATGTTCAGTCTCTTCAGATAGGAGTAGAGTTAACACCGAGTGAACCCAATGATGGAAACCCACCTACCGGTTTAGGGTGTGATTCTTAGCAGTCATCTTTGCATTCCAAAACTATGTAGCCAGCATAGGTTGAGACATCTTAACCTGTTAGATTAGCATTGATGAGGTGGCTTAACCTATCAGTTCAGTGTTCCCACCGCTCTCGTTTCGAGTATCTTCCAGCTAAGGGTCACTCACAACTGTTCTTACCAGTGGCATGGTGTTGACACCCCTCCAGTCGGAGCAGAGATTAGACCTCAGCTTAGCCAAAATGGCACACATGGGGAATATCGGTTAAACAACTACCTCCCACAATTTTAGACTCAGTTATAGCACGAGACTCAGAAAGTTCCATCAGATTCAAGACTATCAGACACAGTCGTCAATGCTATCAGAACTATAGTTTCAGCGATGTCAGTTATCAGTAAACCATTTATTAGCATACAGATTTAGCTATCACGTACTCACGATCTCAGTTACTATGTATGTATGTTTGTACTCTTACGTTCATATCAGTTAGTCAGTTAGCATTATTCATGCATGTAAACCCTTTACATTAGCCTACCTCACTCGTATACTCAGTACTCCAGTTGTACTGGTGCATTTACGCTATGGTGCTTTCTTTTCATGTCACACCATACGTTTAGAGACACGAGTTCCAGACCAGCAGTAGAAGATGCATTCTAGTATACAGAGTTGCAGTGAGTCCTCTTCATTTGAGAATGATACGATATTATTTTATTTCATTAATTATTTTAGCTTAGTTTTGCTATACAGAGTTAGTTGGAGACATGTTCCTTCAACTCCTTATTCAGACAGTATTTAGAGGATTTCAGATTTAGTTTAGATTTGATTCAGTTTTCTATTGTTTTAGGTATCTTTGACCCGCGCGGATGTTACTATTTTACAGATTTTTGTATTAAGTTGAACCTTATGGCCTACATATTCATGTTTTCGGCATTATTACATTATTATTGTAGTGCACAGGTACAAAATCAGTCATGGGTTACCTTGTGGTCCTTCAGGGTCATAAGCATCGTATAGCATTCCGGTTTAGAAAATTGGGGTGTCACAACAAGGCATATGAAATAAAATATGATACTTTATGTGTGGGCATAGGTGGTGTCTTGATGCAAGAACGGAAATCTTTGGCTTACTTTAGTGAAAAGCTAAAAAAGAGCATCTCTAAGCTCACTAAACTCTCAACTCTAATCTGAAAAGTTTGGCAATCCAAGGTTAATTTGGCGATACAAAAGCCCTCTTGGTTGATGCAAGGATCTAAATTAACGATGGTTAAAGAAGTTGGGCAATCGTGGCTTCACATTGGCAACAAAGAAAGCCACATTGGTGAGGGAGCACAACCTATGTGCCTTATTTTCATGCAAACCACTATATTTACTTGCTTTAGTTATTTCCTTTACATGGATTTCTTTGAATATTGATGATACTACTCTAAACTTTGGCTTAAGTATGTTACTGATAGTAATCATTAGGTAATATTTTAGTTAATCCTTAGTTTTAATTAGATGATTGATGGAATTGTTTGTTACTCTTGTTAGCTTCTTTTCATAAATCAACCATCTAGTTTCTCACTTTTGGTATCATTTGGTTGCTCATATACTAGTTTGAGTCAAAAAATAGTTTGTTGCTTGAACTCAGTTGAGAGGTGATGCTGAAAGCCCTTTGTTGCTCATAAGTTCTAGCAATTTATTGTGATTCCGATATCTTTTGTTATATAAATTTCAATATTTTTTGTTTATTAATTCTTATTTATATTGATGTTTTTGAACTTGAATTATATCACTTGAGCATCCAAGATATCTATTACATGGACATAGACATAAATTAAATAAGTAACCCGAAGTGTAGCATTTATGAGGAGCCTCGGTTAGTAACTACCAGGATCAAAGGCTTGATAATCATTCTTGTCACGACCCAATATCTTAGGTCATGATGGCACTTATCATAACACACCAGTAGACAAGCAAACCTATAGCCTGGAACAGCTAGTAATGGACTACTCAATAATATGAGGAAAAGAATGCAGAGTAAATGAGATAAAGATCAATACATAATGGAATCCCAAAACCTGGTGGTATCAGTACAAGAGCTTCGAATATCATAAGAGTACAAAAGTTAAACAACAACAGAACAACACTGATACAACTTATCTCTGAACACAATATAGAGATTAGTGTAAGACAATGAGATAGATAAGTAATACTCCAAGCATCGAGAGCTCACACTTGTCTCTGAACCATGGCTGCTCTGCCCGATGCACACATATCTATAATAACCTGTACTATGATCTGCAGGTTGCAGAAGTGTAGTATGTGGACCAAATGCATGGTACTCAATAGGTAACTGCCAACTGAGCTACAAATATAAAGTAGATATATGCAGAATATAAAAAGAATGTAATCTATGCCGGATGGTCCAAAAATAATATATCAAGTCACTGGGAATAAGAAGGGAAAACTATCATGTTCAAGCCGAAGAGTCTAAAATAATAAGACTAAGGAAGTATCAACATGAACCATCCTATTTCAGCCGCAATTAATAGACGCCAATGCTATACCATATATCCTTGGACAATATACGAATGAAGAGCAAAGAATGATATATATATAACAATATACAAGGCAAAGAAAAAATATGCAATATGTACAAATGAAGGAAGGGATATACGATAGTGCCATAACTTCATGTTCATATATATATATATATATACATACATGTAAACATGAGGTCATCTCAAACAATAACCTAGATCATCATATCCTAATTCTAGGATCTCATTATAATACTACCATGACTTAATAATATCATACTTAGGGTTTCTATTCCACATGGAAAAACATGAAATAATCATGCACAATAGTGTCATCGTAAGATAGAAGAGGCCATAGACATACCTCGAATATACGTACCGAATTAATGATCAATCTGTCATAACCTATCCATAATAATGATCATAACAAAATTAAAAATGGTACCAATGACAATGGTACCCTCACCGCTCAAACTTGAAAGGTTCAATCAACATACAATAGCACAAGGCATACTCTTCACCTATATTTATGCAACCGTCCCATTCGAGATAATAGACATAGGTGCATACTAGTAATAGGAGATATGCATGCAGGAATGAATTCAAGGTACACAATTAATATCATAATCTCATCATCACAACCATCTCTATCATATCTGTCATTATCATGACCATTATCAACGTAATCAACCTTTGACCTTGCCGAGTATTAATATCATCATCACAATGTCCTTCGACCTTGTTGGGTGTTAATACATCATCACAATATCCTCTGACCTTTGTCGGGTATAAATAGAACTATTAACATCAATACATGTAAATTTATAGACATAGAGTAGGTGAACGGGATCATGACGTGGAAAGAGATGGGTAAACCTATAAGCCTATTAGTATACTCGTAATTATTATCGTATAATCATAATAGTGTCTATCTTTTCAATACTTTCCAATTATTTGATATCAGCTAACCAAGTCGTATTATCATTAAACCACTAGTTTACTAGTCTTCACATGATCTCTAATTATTAGCCTAAATAATATCCTTCACATAATCCTTAACCATGGGATAGAAACTAATCATTATATAGTAAGTAGTCAATCCCCAACATCTTGTCAAGATTCATAACTAGAACATAATTGTTATTTGTCCACTAACCAACATTATCAACTAATCCTCCTATACTAGTTAATCATTATAAGACAAAACAATGCCATTTCTCATCTAACTATCTTTTATTAAGTAACACCATTCTCTGGTTAACCATTGTTACCAACAATTCCATGTTTACAAACTATTCCTTGTTTACTAACTAATCCTCGTTTACCAGCCATTCATCACTATTATCAATTCATCTGTTATAACAACATGTCTTATTATCTAACCTCATTGATGCACACTTATCGGGTAACAACTAATCGACATCATAAACTAAGTCATCAAGTGCTATTGTCACCTAATAGACATCTAGCTACCATATTTCTTAACCCTTAATTAGGAAGAACAAATATAAAATCATATTTCACCTAGAATCACATAAATTACTGATATAATAATCATGAATATACCAAATCTATGTCATAACCAGTATTCAATCAATGGAACGATAAGCACTATACCACATTGTTCTCCATCCCATACCAGAGAGATGTGCATACAAACATATATATGCATAGTCATAAACATTAATTGCATTATTTATAATGATAAAAATTTCTCAGATATCTAATTAATACCATAACATGACCCTCAGACCAATAATATGTCTGGAATAATAGCCACATCATAATCACAGCCTTTAGCGCATATATAAAACCCAAACTTATATCGATAATCAAATTTGTAAGCTATAGCATATCTTTAGTCATCTCACATATAGGTGGTATATGTCAATAAGCATGTAATCATCTCTCACATAGGAGGCATCTCATATCTAGGAGACATAATATTGATAAGCATGTAATCATCTATTAGCTATCTCATATCAATAGGTCATACATTAAGACTTACGAGGAATGTCACCTCTCTCGGCTAATTAGCATATCTATGAGGAATATCGTCTATGGTCCCAACAATCATTACTTCGAGGAATAGCATCTCTATAGGCCCAACACTCATAATTAGGAGAAATAGCATCTTTATAAGCCCAACAATCATCTCTAGGAGGAACTTGCATTTCTATAGGCCAACATCATATCTAAGAGGAAAATAGCATCTCTAAAGGCCAACATCATATCTAAGCGAAACGCCACAGACATAACCAAAGTCAAAATCCAAGGAACATCATTGAAAGTTACCAAGTCATGAAGTAACCTTATACTAAGGTTTGCTAGTCTCAATTATGCCTAATATCCGCAACTAAGTCCACAAGGTTAACACAGAACAATTCCACTTCTAAGGATCAATTTTTCATATTTGGACAAACTATGCCCCAAACAAGGCAGAGGTATTTAGTCTAACTGCTAGATGTTAAGTAAACCATTTTCAAGCCTAAGATAGGGACTCCTACTAGAAACAAGGGCATTTTAGTCAACTCTATCTTATTTAGGATTTCAACACCACCAAACTAGAATAATATGATTGAAATTTACTAATCATTCTTCCAACGCCAAAACCACATCCCAAACCTAGCATTATATCACATTCATGATACAAGATTATCTAAACTAGGGAGAAAGTAATAGGATTCTGAAAGGGTTATAAACATACCATCTTACGGGTCCAAAACCCTTATCTAATCCCTAAATATCCATAATTAATTCTAATGAATTCTACTTATAAGCAAGCCTAACATCCAAATTCACACGCAATATATATCACACATCATCTATGAAGATAAGTAGATAGAAGCCTACCCCAAAACTGAACCATAAAACATCACATCATGCTGCACCATATGCTCGTCTTACTTCATAATCCATAAAATGCCATCACAAAAAATGTCATAATCTAATCATCTATCCGAGTCTAACGATGCCTATATTGTACTATTGTGCTTCATATTCTAAAACTACACCAAAAACCCAACTGGGTCTCACATACAGAAAATGATTTTCTGAGATCAAACCATTGTTAAAATACCATTAGGGAGTTATACCCTCTATAATCAAGTAAATAACAATCTTGTTTGGGATAAATAAAGACTCAAGCCATTAGGAGTTTTGGGTCAAGAAGTCACGAATTCAATACTAAAATTGAAGGATTCATACCTTAGATTCAACGTTAATAATGAATATACATGCAAGTTATTCAAGCTCCCAATCAATAACCAAGACTCAATTTAAGAAATTCACAATCTATTAGGGCTTATGGATCTCAACAAAGTGGACAAATGGCCAATTATCTATATAAAATAGCCTTTTAAAGGCCATTCCTAGGTCCTCAGTCATAAGATCGTGCACCTATGCTAGACAAAATTATAGCATCGCAACCGTGAGTCCCCTTCTAAGATCATAGTCCTTTGTTTCACTAGATGACAGCTTAAACTTGGAAAATATTCCAAGTTTCCACCATTGCCTTAGGATACGTCCGAAATCCAATTTTCACAAAAAAAATATGTAACCTCACTAAATTCGATGTATTGGATTTGTTGAAAAAGTTAGATTTTCAATCCAAGGTATCTTTGGCCAAATATGGGTCCCACACCTAAACTTACAAATTTTCAACTTTCCAATCAGTAGTTCAAAATGACCTTAAATATATTTGGACTCGAACCTAAAGTCTACCTATCTTAAAATTGATATCCTAGATTTGCTATTGTTGTTGAAATTTGCATTCAAGATCATTTCACTGAAGTTTTCGACTGGTGGCTATTTTAAACCAGAAAAGAATTCTAAGTAGGGAATTAGTTCTAAAAAACAAATGAACTTCTTAGTAACCAAACCATCGGCCCCAACAAGTCATAAATGACTTGGGGCATATACGGAGAAGATAAAATAGTGGAAATAAGCATAAATATAGAAAATGACCGAAGAGTCATTACTATTTTAGAATTATTTAATAAGTTTAGGTTTAACTGGATGAACAAAACTTTATGGAGATAAGAATATAACATGGTTAGAGAATTCTATATGGATTATTTAGCAATGATAAAGAATTAAAATTTTACAAATAAATATTTGAAGAAGTATCATGCATTTTCTACTATCTTAGTTTTGAGTACATAAGTCGATATATTTGAGCGTATGGTCTCATACTTCTTGTAAGGTGAGTTGTATGAGTACCCAAAAACATGGATTAATATGAATCTAGGGATGATGAACTAAAAAAGTAAGAACCCAGTAGCTGAGTGAAGATAACAAGAGGTTGCATTACACTTGGTTGGCTGGAATTATTGCTGCAAAAGGGAGCAATATAGAGTGGTTGGCAGGTTATGAGTAACAAATAAAAAAGGTAATCTTGAACTTTAAGACAAAGGTTTAGTGGTCTTTGGTGAGAAATCTATTGGGGCTGGCTAATAATGAAAACATCGTTTCCTCGAGTTGCTTGATAGTATCATGGAGCGGTATGCACTTAATTTAATGATGTACAATATTAAAGAGAATGGGAAAGAGCTATATATAATAGCAGTAAAATTTTATTCTTGTGTTTTATTTCTTATTTATGTCGATAGACCGGGTCCTGAGTTGCCAGGTGCAGGTCATTTTATGTCGATGTCTAAGATTACAAACATCAAGTAGATTTTAGATAACACACACCCTATATCCAATATTAGAACTCACCTTGCCATTTAAACTGGAGCCGCTAATATTTTTTCCAAAGAGGTCCATAGATCAAGACTCTAAATTTTGAGGTTGAGGCATCTTCTACAGATTCACAAGATAGTTATCCCCAAGACTAGCACTTTTGTAGCTATCACTACTACCCATACTCTAGCACCTAATTTATCATCCACTACGCCAACTGCCACACTAGCATCTTTAGCTCCTAGACCCTAATTTGTCAGACTAGTCATCATTACTTAATAAAAGATACCCAATATCGATTGGAAACTAGCTTGTAATGAAAATAACAAATTAACACTACCTTGAAAGTTAAGGTATTGATGGATTAAGGGAATCCACGGGATACAAAGGAGCTTGAGCCACTTGTGAGGACTTTCCATATGCATTTAGACAATCTTGAGTGGAGGAGGAGGGATAGGTTCCTAGTAGCACTTAAGGTGCTTGAGCTGACTAATTGGAATTAAAAGCTTAAGTCTTTATGAGCAGAGGTAAAAGAGTTATGATAATGATAGATTTCTTTTATAACAGCATAACCTATGCTTCCAGTTGTTGAGGAGGAGCTAGAGGAAGACTTTCCATATGTAATTGATTTCTTTACAAGCATCCTTCAAAAAGGCCCGTCGTAAGACAAAAAGGACTGAGGATGATCCGATAGAGTTTGATGAGCTTAGAGATACTTGGAAGACCACCAAGGCCTCCCACAATAGCTATCATATGGGATAGATCAGGGAAGAGGTAAGATTACTAGGAACATCTACTAGTTTGTCCCCTGTATATATGAAAATCCAGGTTTTGGGAGGTGGAATCCATGGGACTTAACCTCTTCCATTGAGTGCATCAGCCACTACAAGTGCCACTATTATTATTGAGGCTATTGACACTACATCTGACACCAACGATTGCTCCATTGCTGATTCTAAGGTTGCAACTGCAACTCATATTGATTTACCCAACCCATGTGCCTAGGCTTCCCTAGGTATGTAACTAAAACATACACTACATATTTTTTTCATGTATTGATTAAAATGCACCTCTTTATGATGGGGGTATTTTATGGGCCTATCTCATAATCTAGGGGGGTTTTATTTCTATGTTTCTTTTCCCATGGAGAGCTATCATTGTATATAACACCTCAAGACTACCCCCTAGATGTCATATAGTTCTTAGAACCACAAGTGATCCTAAGTTAACCCATGATTCTAGCAAAAATTATGAGTAACTGAATAAAATACATAAAAATAGAAGTAATAAGTGGAAGAGATGTCTTTAGTTGAACATGTTCAATACAAACTGTTTAAAGCATTTTCACTTTGGCTATACAAAATAAAATTGAAATTAAATAAATCAACTCATACTGACTGTCTATGAAGCCTCTAATAATATAGAGTATAAACTATAGGTAGCCGGGATATGACCCCCAACCATCCCTAATCAACATGATTACATAAAATATAATACTAGAACTAGTGATGACTTGAGTCCTTGAATCAAGAGAACTCATTACCTACTGACTAGAATCTATGGTCGGTCAGATCATGGTGTTGTGGTATACAACTGGTACCTATATTATGAAATAATGTAGCCACACAATGATATATATGGTCAGTACATAAGGAATATATTGAGTAAGCGGGGGTGAACGCATAAAGTAAAATTGAATCAATATATAATCTTAAAACATGCATGCTAAGTGAAATTAGACTCACCAAGAGAATGAAATAAATGAAAAGATAAAATTTCAGAAGACGTGAAAAACAAACATAATCTGATAAGCTGGATGAGTTACTACACTTAGTTTCTGAAAACTCTCTTTTCTGTGAAGTAAGTAAAATAGAAGATGAATATATTTTAAAATCATGTAGGCTAAGTGTAAAAGGACTCACCTTGATCATAAGTTAAACTGAAAGATAAAATCTTATGGATAATAACTCATAAAACAACATCTAAACAAAATCACGAGACATTATACTAAGTTTCTAAAATACACTTTTTTGTAGGAGATTCTCATAACCGACATAAACCATGTGAGCTAGCATGGAGTCCAATGTCTGACCCATATTAAGAAGGGTTGTTCTACCCATGCCATCGGAATAGAACCTGAACTAAAACAAAAGTGATCACTAAACTAGCCCATATTGGGCAAGGAGAATGCTCTTTAGCAAAGACCCTAAACCTACAATGGCACGTAGTTAATGAGAAATAGGATGCACCAAACAAACACTTCCCTCTAGATGATAAATACTACTCCCAAAATATATATACTATATTCTCATACTGATGAAATTCACCTTAAAATAAGAATATGGATTTGTAAATCATCAACCTGATCACACTTTTGTTAATAACTCATACTATGAATAACTGTGTGAATTTCATATCATGTTTGATATCATAAGATCAAAATTGAAATCCAAATCATATTGTGGTAATCTAAAATAGTACATTTGAACTTCTTATAAATTGGGAAAATTATGATAAATTCATATGCTCTTATTTGTCAATTGACTAAATCAGGTTGAAAATCATATATATTCATTATATTAGGGAAATTCATGTCAAAATACTGAAATTTCTCTCATAATAATAATTTTATAAGTTAAAGCATGAGTAAAGGTAAATTCTTATGCTAACTAAATTTTAAATCACATGATAATTCCACTATCTCAAAAACATAAAAATTGGGTAAGAACCCTAGTTAAAATCTCATAAATTAAATTATAAAACCAAAGAATTTGGGCATAAGGATGAAAGATTATTGTAATACCCCATGTTTTGAAGTCATTATGCAACATATAACTCATGAACCAGAGTCATACACACAACATATGAGTATTATATTATATTCATATCCATGACAATGTGTGATGGGTTACATTCTGCTCAAGGTATGACTTACCCCTTGGAGTCATAAGAAGATCATATGAGTCGTATATGGTAAGTTATAGTCAAGTTAGTGTGTGGTTGGGTGAATTCTGCCCAAGGTACGAGAGGGTGAATACTAGTCTTATGAGATGTTACGAATAGTATGAAGTAGAGTAGAAAGTGTTTACGAATCATATGAAGTGGATTCGATAAGTTCAGCAGTATAGACTCCATAAGATTTTGTTCAAGTTACAAGAAGATGTACTAGTCAAATGTTATGATACCAGTCATAAAATGGGACATATGATGGCCAGAAAATATCATTTCAATTCTACATTCTTACGAGTCAAGATCCAATTGTACCCTATCATACTAGTTGTATGGTCGACTTGTATAGAATGATGATAAATCTTGTAATCTTCTGTTAAAGAGCTTTTTAGTCCTTTTCTCTTTTTATAACTTCTGCGTATGACTTATAACACTCAAATAAGCTTATTTCCCCAATTCTCAAATGCTCAACACGCTACTTTCTCTCCTATACTCAAGAACAACCATCAAGGTTTTCTTCTTCAAGAACACCTTCAAAGTCTCAAATTCAATCCCTCTTCTCAAGTTAGGTAATTTAAGGTATGTAGGGTATTCATCAATGGGTTCCTTCCACCCATTAAGCCCAAAAACCCTCTTGTAGTTTTAAAAGAAATGTTATTCTATTTTATGGAATTATCCTTAAAATTTATGAATCAAATCCATGAACTTCTTATCAAATCAAATTCAAGTTATGTCAATATGTGTTCCTATGTTATTTAAGTTAATTCATGTTTGAATCTTAATTTCCCTACTATTAATCCCCTAACTTCATGATAAATCCTTAAGTTATGAACTAAACCATGTAAATATATTGTTTTCCTATATTTAACATATCCTCATGTTTAGATTCATGTTTTCTAACAGTAATTAAAATTTACTATCTTTTGGGTCTCTAAATTATGGCTTCTTACCATCGACAAATATTGTTGTTGTATCTTTGTAATCATTCAGTGTTGTTGGGTTATGAACGCTCGATACCTAGGTGTTTTTACATGATTCTGTTTTAAATACCAAATCAGTCAGACTATGGCTTCATTATTATATTCAAAACATCATGTTCATGCTGAGCACTTACGAGTACCGTACCATGTCATGTTAAACAACTAATAATACAAAAGTCATTCAGTTTGGAGAAAAACTTAGCACTGGCTGAAGGTAGGCATGACTACTCCCCTGTCAGTAGAGGTATGAGTCATTAGTAGCATTCCCTAAGATCCACACCTATTATGCCACCGTATATTATGAGGGGCCCCCAGTCAGTAGAGGCATGTCACCATCATCTTTTGAGACATCAACCTTGTGGATCCATATTGTAGATATGTGTTAGTACTCCTGGAAAGGTACTAACACCCTTCTAATTAGGGTTACAAGTAGGACCCCAACCGCTCAGATTGAGGCATGTCAGTTGTAGTCTGCTCCCACAGACTCAGTGTAGTTTTCAAAATAGATCAGTTCAGGCTTGCATGGCCAAGTGTACAAATTCCAACTATTCTATTATATAGATTTCAGTCTTTCAAATTATAAATTACTTCAGTAAATATTAATGTTTGGTTTTGCATTCTTATATTTTACATGTTCATTCAATCATGTTCAGTTATCTTATGCATTTTAGTTAGTCCTTATCTCATGTAATAGTACATTCAAAGTATTGATCACATACTCTTCTTTTGCACTATGTTGTCTTATAACATAGGATTAGATGCTTAGTTTCTCGATCGTTGTTAGATAGTTTAGTGTTACCTAACAACAGTAGTGGTTCGTCCTCTTCTATCGAGGACATAATATGCTTTTACAGTTAGTTCAGTATTTCCTTATGTTCAGTAAATCAGAGTAAGTTGGGGGTTTATACCATCAATTCCTCATGATATATAGAGGCTTTCAGAGAGTTTGTAAGACAATTAGTTTTTATCAATTGTTACAGACTGGTGGATATATATTTAGTTTACGTCTTTATAGTTGTTTTTGGATTATATTTCAGTGTTTCAGACTATAATACCTTATCAGTTTATCTTTTGCACACGTGGGTATATTATTATATTATTCAGTGCACACAACAGGTACCAGCTCATGGGTTATCATGTGGTCACTTGTGGCTATAAGCACCGTTGTTAAAACCAGGGGGTAGCTTCAGGTCGTGACAGTTATCCTGTTCAAACTCCACATACCTGAATTTAGTAAGTCTCTTGAAGGAAACTTAATGGACTCTGGGATTTAAACTTTTGGATGAAACCCGAAATCTTTTCTCTTGCTAGTGAAGAGGAGAAAGAGTGTTGAAAACTGACTCAGAATGGGCAAATAACCTTTTATGGCTAATTTAAGTCGTGGAAGAGGTGTTTGATGTAAGGAAAAGACCAAATTACCCTTAAGGAAACTTTTAAATAGTTGCATGAATTATCAGTTGACAACTAGGTTGACGACCCATCAGTTTGGTGACAACTTGCACCTTAGTCTTCAATATCAAGCTAGATTTTGCCATTTACTAGTTAAGGCTAACGTCTTGAATTGACAGCTCGTCACCTAGGTGATGGATCGTAAACTTACTCATCACCTTTTGGAAGACAGACACTCCTATATAAAATAAGCATAACTTTCTTCTCCGATATTGTATTAAGGTTAAATTGTATGCGTTGGAAATAAGACTCGAAGATATTTCATTTGATATATAGTAGGCTACCTAACTCATTATATTCTATGAGTTACACTTATGTAAAATTGACCGTTGTAGAATCCATTATGAAAACTCAATCAATAGAAATCTTCTCAACTCTAATTTACTTAAAGTGCTTCCTATGACCATAATCGCATTGAAAACACTACACACTTAAGGTGAATGGTCATGAAACTTATTTTTATGGTTTGACATAAATGCTTTTGGGAATTTACCCAAATAACAGATAGATGGAAACTTATGTAGGAGCTTTTGGGATATGACAATATCCCCCCTGGCATCATTCGTCCTCGAATGAAGACTGGGATTCGCACAAAAAGACGTAGTTACTATTTTGAAATTAAATTTCTAAAATTTATCATGCCTTTTAACTGGATTCACCTCTTGAGAGGGTATCGACTCAGTTCATACGTATGGAATATGAATAAATAATTAGGAATCATATGTTATAATATAGACATGACATTTCTGCTAATGAATAATATAGATGAGCTGAAACGATAAAACTTCTATCATGAAAATGATTTCTGAATAGACTTAATTCACTATAAGGAGCTAATTCATGCAGAGAGTTTAGAAGTCAATTGAATAGTTCATGATAAGATCGTACATATAGAACTATTATGTGATAGCTAATGCGATAAAATTTCCAAGGTTACTAAGAATGGAATTTGAGTTTCCTCAAAGTCTCCTTATCATAACTTCTAATAACAATTAGGGGAAAGAATTTTGGGCAAGATCTGAGTATGAAATTCGAATAAGAAGGTACAATATGGCTACAACGATATAACATCGGATATAGACCTATAGAACAAAAAACTAGAATAGGATTACTATGTCTTAGGGGATGCAACTGCTAACTTTAAAGCTTAGCCACACATCTCAAATACTCTCTCAACTGTAATTACCCTCTAAAGTACTACGCTTCATTTTATGCAACTTATAATCTTCACATGAGTACATTCACCACACTAACCAAAGTCTGAGTTGAACTACATATCTTACCATGTTTAAGCCTAACATCGCAATCAGAAGGTACTACACATAACACGATAATACTAGTCTAAACCGCAGGATTCAATATTCTATTTCTTTTAGAGATCTCATCCCGGGGATAATACTCCTTATCACTTTAATGGATAACTCTAAACTCTTACTATGAATTGACTAAAGCATAATGCATTCATCCATATATATACCAACATGACATTTAAGCCTATTGTTATCACCACATATGAATTTCTAGGCAACCAATCACCTTGGAATTTTCCCTTGTTCTCTAATACAATTATCAATAACAACGTTTATGCATTATCGCTAAGAAGACACACCAAGAATTCTCAACTAACTATGACATATATCAATGCTTTGCCTTAATATTTCTTCTTATTTGTAGCCTTGGATAAAACAAGCAAACAAAAATCCGCCTTAATGAGGGTCATCTACTCTATATCATCTAAAATATTGTTCATCCATCTTTATCACCACTATTTTAATAGAAGAAGAGTTCACTGAAGGGCTAGAACATGAGGACCTAAAGAATGAAAGAATACTATACATAACTTTGACACTTAACTGAGGCATGACGAATGAAGTATCAAAGTCCTGAATTCATTAAATAGATCTAAACTGAGGATGTACATGACATAATGTGAATTTCACTACTCAATAAAGGGTGTACCATGAGTTTTGAAAATTGAGCATACTCTGTAACATGGGTTCATACTTATTAAGAGTTTCTTAACATAAGACTGAATCTCATAGATTCATGGAGGATGACTCGAATCATAGACTGAAGCTGCTACTTCTTTACTAGGAGTTGAGAATGAACATAAATATGCATGAAGTGTATAAGCATTGGTCATGGGCTGGCTCTATCTCACAATACATTCCTAGGGTGCCATAATGACTAAAATCTAAGGAAAATAATACGTTAGAGAAAGAATGGATAACTATCTCATTAAAACTCTTATTGGCATGCCTCACAATCTAATTCTAAAATCTTCATTTGGTTCTTCACCCTATCATCTCCTTCTTAGATCAGAGCGGACATTCTAAGCCATCCTATTTGACATCCTTAAGACCGAGTCATAATTTCTTTGCTCTAACGGTCGACATTTAAATGCTTACTCACCCAGATAAATGCTATTTGGACAAAACTATCTTTATTCTTTTATAGTGCTTTAATGTATACCACTCTTAACTTTCTCTAGCTTCAACAATCATCATCATATGCTTACAATCTTCTCGACAAGCATTCTTGCCTCACTAAATACATAATCTGCCTTTTGTTCTTCATAGCCTACTAATATGACATCTCTAAACTTAGATTTTTTGATAAATCAAATCATACTAAAAGCACCATATATTATATAACTAGCACTATTCACACTTAGAAACTCATGAGCACTATCTAAGCACACATGACATGTTAAAAATATAGAAAATAATGCTGCCCCATATCACTTTGGGTGCACCTCTACATCATACATAAATCATCCATAACTGCTTAACTTCGCCATCAAGAGCACCATATATTATATAACTAGCGTTATTCACACTTAGCAACTCATGAGCACTATCTAAGCACACATGACATGCTAAAAACATAGAAAATAATGCTGCCCCATATCACTTTGGGTGTACCTCTACATCATACCTACTTCATCATACTTAATTAAAAAATAAATGAACATAAATTCTTGCATACATCATTCCAAGCCCACTAGCTCACCGTTCATATAACTAACATCACTATCCTAATCAATCATTATATCCACCTTGATGATCATTCATTGTTCAAGATTAGATAGAACTACTAGACATGATTAACCATAACCTCTTGCACAATACATTCTTGGGAAAACATTAAGAAACACTAGTCCACAAGAACCTCATAATAATAACTAATCATAATCTTATTGTCTATCTTACTATAATCCATTTGTATACACTTTTTATACACATTACTACAACTTATCCATCCATATATTGAAATTATACTCCTAGCCCTATGAGCATCACCAATTTCTCTTCCACAACCACAAAGAAAACCCATATTAACAATCCTTATCAACATGATACTTTCGTTAATAACCTATACTTTTCTGATATAATGGAATACCATTAAGAACTCCTTTCTTACTTTAAGCATACCATAATTTACCTTCACTAATAACTCCTTCTCTACCTTCTACCATGAAACCTATACCACATTTACTATCCCTTAACACAAAAGGATATATAACCTCAATCCTACTTAATAGGGGACATAGATCTATCAATTTACCAACAACTAAATTCTCAGCCAACCTTGTCTTGTTACCACACTTCTAAATCCATACTTCCAACTCTAAGGATGTTCTACTACTTAGGAATCACAACACCTTAAGTTACACTATCCCTTAAAAAACATGTATTCAATACTCTAGGCACATGGTTCTACCTTTTATAAGTGTTATCTGTAATAAAGGGCTAAAGAGAAATCCAATTACGTAGCATATTCTGCCATAAGTGCACAACTCATATGAATAAGGACATAATCTTTTGAATTAAAGGACTTTAAACACACTAGAGAGCTCTTCTCAATCCCTTTGCACAATTTTTGAAGTTACTGATAATAAATTTGAGAGCATCATCACAAGAGGAAGTAACATTTACTACTCATGTTATCTCAATAATGTAAGAGATAGAGAATTATAAAGTAACACACAAATCAATAGAGGTTTCTAAGAGAATAAACTTACCACACGATCTAGAGAATAAAGAAGGGAAATATTTCATAAATACCAAATATCCTTTCAAATAAAAGAAAAGACGTCTCCTAACCATTTCTTAACATAGTTTGGGGGTTTTCAATCTTGTCAAGTGTGAAAGTACATCTTGGACTTCTAAAGAACTAATTCGAGACTAAGAATAATTAGACTGTAGTTAATTAGGTATGGATCTTGGGATTATGATTTCCCAGGGGAAAGCTATGCATGGACTTATGAAAAGTTGATACAAGCTTTAATTGATGATGATATGGTAGGGTAGGTTTAAATCTTTGTGGTTAGTATTTCAATAAAACCATAAAGATTTCACCCATTGGATCTTTCGAGCACCTAATGTGTGTGTCCATTAAATCCACCGATTACCACAATTAGGCACCCATATTTATAGGATAGTCAACCTCATATGAACCTTTATATCAAAGATAGTGAAAAATTGGCAAGGCATACCTAAAAATTATCTGGTATTTCTTTGGTTCCCGCATCCCTCTTTCAAGGATGAGGTGGTTTCCTAAAGTTCACCCTAAACCCCTCTTTCAAGGATGTCTAGGGCTTTCTAGAGCTTTGGACTTTCATCCATCAAACCCATTTAGGCATTTAGGGCTTTCACCCACAAATCCCAACCTATTTAATCAAGCAACAGTAGAACCCAACATTAACAAACTAAATTCCACACAAATATATCACGACCTATGCAAGATTGCTTTCTATTTAAACATAATCTGAAAAGGCAAATCTAGTAACTCATAATAACAATAACAACAAATAAACTGCGATGTCTATTAAAGTTATTCATAGAAAAAACAAAGATAGTGCAAACTGCATATTAGACTCAAATGAATCTTCAATAGACAAATGCAAATCTACACTTGGAAGTTACTCTAATGTCATGTTAGCTCAAATTAATAGAAATTTAAGCTCTAAGTTCAATGAAATTACTAAAAACCTAAAACAAGGATGGGAGGTAGGGTTGTGGAAAGATGGATGAAAATGAGCTTTAGCCACTATTCAACATCTGATAAATATTACAAAAATGCCACCATCTTTAGGTCTCTTTACGTGAGTTATAATTTTGTCCTTGAAGCTTTCCCGCTTAACTGCGATCACTATTTCTTGACTACATTCACAAATCCCCTAATTTTGTTAGTAATATCACGATCGCCACTAAGATGACTTGTTGGCTGGACGCGATCACTACCCTCAGGATGTGATCGCAGTAACGAAGGGTCAATTTCCAGGCCTACAGTTCACCTTTCATTCTTTTTACTCACATTTCTTTTTTTTTTGACTTGAATGACTTGTTTCTTATCTTCCCTTTTCAACTTTTCCTACACAAATGAGCATTAAGTAAGAGATTAACAAAAAATCAATGGAAAAGAATAATAGTTTAGGATTAAAAGATTCAAGAAAATCATCAAATTGATGACTTATTAGTGATATTAAGCTAACCCATATTATTGGCATAACTCATGAGCAACTAAATAAAATACATATAACTAGAAGTAATAAGTGAAAGAGATGTCTTTAGTTGAATATGTTCAATACAAAACTATTTAAAACATATACACTGTAGTTATACAAAACAAAACTTAAACTAAATACATCAACTTTAACTGATAGTCTACGAAGCCTTAACTAATGCAGACTATAGGTTGCCGAGATGTAACACCCCGAAATATCATCCCGAGACGCCACACGGTGCCCAAGGCTACACGTAGCCTAAAGATAACCCTTTAAGCCAAAACACTACCTTTGGGTTCCAACACAACAACATACACGCTACGGTAAGGATAAATATATAAGTACATATCATATCACATCGTACATGGCATGAAATATCATTAGACTGTACATATATGGAATATCTATACACAAACCAACCCAACAATACACTACTCTGACATAGCCTCTATACAGTAAAATCAATGAGCCATTGGGACAAATCCCAAACTAACTCAACAATCCAAAGGGAGCACAAAACAACAACACCAAAACTAGCAACTTGGTCCTCGAACCATGAGGACTAACCACTGAAGTAACGTAGATGCAGAACTTGAATATCAATATCGCGGCTGTGGCTGAGTACTTGAACCTACATCAAGGTAAGAATGTAGGCCATAGCAAAATATGTGGGTCAGCACAAGATACGTACTGAGTATGTGGGGGCGCATGCAAAATATAAATAATATCATAAATTTCGTAAAAACGTACATACGGACCATAATGACACACCTGGCTTGAGTGACACTGAATCATGCAACTCATAATATCTTAGATAGGAAATGTAGGAGAAAAAACTCATAAATCATTATAGATCATCATAGGCAACTTGACTTACCACATCAAAACTCAGAGTGACTCAGTAGTTCAATAAACATGACTTATAGACAGGAGAGTTTCTTATAACCGACAACCCCACATAAGCTATGTGGAATATCAATATTTGAAACCCCCACTGGTGGAAGAGTCATACTCTTCACTAGGGAGTACGACCTTAAAACTGCAATAATCACAACCGGGCTCTCTGGCCATTAATATCATCATCAAACAACCCTATGGTGGCACATAGGTTTGGCGAAATACCAAATTTCTCTCTCAGTGCTAAGTAGTACTCCCCGACTAGCTCAGAACACGTTAGAAAATCCACCATAATATCACAAGTCTATCATAAAGACCAAATCAAATTTGCTTCTCATTTATCAAATCATATCAATTTTTGCATTCCTAACTCAACACATTTTACCTCAAAACATTTTAATCTTCCACAACATCAACAAGGTATCAATGCATTGAATCATAAGTGGCTCGACATTTGGACAAGGATATGAAGACTCAATACATAGTATTTTCAATAATTTAACTCATCAAAATCATCCAAAAAATACCAAGACTCATTGCAACTTCAATATCAACATTTCTCAATTTGCCATCCAACTCTCATTTAAAGGTACTTGAGAGATCAACCCATAGTAGGGATATAGAATTTCCACTATCAATTATAAATTCATAATAAGGAAATACTGGAATGATAGTATAAATCAAGGCTTAACAAATTAAATCATCATACTCTCATAATCAAATACTTTTTGGACATAATTCAATCTTAACATCATACACATATCAGATGACATAATTCCATAGCTCATGGAAAATAATATAAGATATAAAACCATATTTCCAATTCATGATAAAACATGTAAAATCTCATGTCAATGTAATTTAACAAAAATACCGGGTACAACATCGAAAAGATAATCTTGTTCAAAGCCCCACCTACCTAAAAATGAAAGATGAATATGAACTTCAGACTTCGGAACTTTATTCACAAAAATAAAGGGTGCTTCTCGAAGTCCTTAACATGATCAACTCGAATACTAAATCAATTTGAAATTCCTACAGTTCAATCAAGAGACATAGAAGGATGAAATTTGGAGTAGCAGGTTTGGGGTTTGAGCCTTAGGAAATTTTGGAGACAAAATGAGCTATTGAATGCTCTTAATGGACTTAAATCCATGGTTTACCCAGATGGATTTTTGTGGGAATGACCAAAATACCCTTAAAAATCAAATAATGTCAAATCTGTCCTTTGGTGGATTATTTTGATAAGTTAAAGTAGATCGACTATAACCTTTCTCTCTGATGGCCAAATTGGATGAAACTAATTTCATTAGAAAGAGGACTTTGAGAGCTTTCTGTTGATATATAGTAGCTCACCCAGATCATTATGTACAAGGAGTTATGGTCCTTTGAAGTTGACCCAAAAATTCGCCTGGCCTCAGTATTTTCTTCCTACACATTTACTGTTCACCACTATTCATGGTTAGATCGAAATGATCATAACTCATCGCTCGAGTGTCCGTTTTGGATGATCCACATATCATTGGAATGATTATTCGATGCTCTACGCGATGACGGGTCGCATATCTAGAAATTCCACAAAGAAAATTTTTTAATCACAATAAAGAATAGAATTCAACACATTTTCATCCGAGATCTTAACGAAAAATTATTCCGGGGCATCACATCATCTCCCCCTTAGAAACATTCGTCCTCGAATATTGATAGGTAGGTCAAGAATACTATGAAAATGAGTATATAGAGAAAAATCATCTTGCCCAAGTATATACTCCATTCTAGATTTATTTTGATATCGTAGAAAACACACAAGCCAAGATAAACATACCAAGAAGGAAGAAAAACCTTGCTACAAGGAAGGATGAGTCACTATTTCAAATATATGTCATACCCATACCCAAACCTACATTAAAAGCCAAGTATACTCCTATAGTGAACCTAGTTTGATTTTTTGAAAATAGAAGTATAGAAATAAGGTAAAATCTATGGTTGTGTACATATATCGTTTGAACTCTATGGTTGTGTACATATATCGTTTGAACTTCTTTGTGAGTGCAAGCATCTTAGTTGAATTCTTATTTTTAAATGGCATATGTATATGTCTAGGACTTTTTTGTGGCGTATGAAATGGTGTTATCTTGTCTATTGTTGATTATTAGGTAGTGGTCATTTGTGTATACACAATTATCAATCAACATTAAGTCATATGTAGATCGTTTTTGCTTTTTTTAAATAAGCTTGGAATGATCACAACTGCTTTGATAAAGATTTAGAAGAGTGGGGAATTGGAATTATAAAAGAAAGTGTTAAGTGTCACATGACTTTTGTAGTTTTCCTAGGTTTCTTTTGTTTAAGTGTTGTGTTAGTATAGTTGAATTTTTTCATTTGAGGACATAAAAAGGTTCTTGGTTGAGGGTTTTTATGTGTCTTGGTTTTATGATACTTTCAAATCATAAAACAAGGAATTGGTGTATCTTCTTAAGTAGTTTTTGGTAGATTTGATGTGTGTTTGGTAGTTTGTGTAGGAAAATAGTTTTTAGAAGTGAGATACAAACAAACACTAAAATAATAATAAATGTTTATTGTTAGATACAAGGACAATTTGTTAGGTAATACCACATGTTGAGCCTTAACTCATTCTAATGCACACAAATAAAGTCTCAAAGATTGAACATTAAGAGGCAAGCCATAACTGCTTCCAACAATCCATTAAGTCAGACAACAACTCCCATTGACACGTTCTTAAGATCAATGAAGTGCAGAATCTGGATGATGTAAAAGTAGTTTAGGGACAATGATTCGTTAAGTCAATCCAAGGGTCTGAATGATCCATTCTGAGAGGTCATTTGCATCAAGTATTGAAAAGATAAAAATCAAGTATGGTGGGTATGAGTCATTGTATGATTCATCAAATAAACTATTGAATTTCTCACTAAGGTGTGATAAGAAGTAAAGAAACACAAAGTATGAGTCATTTCCATGCAAAAGTAGTCATTGGGACACCTTATGACTTATTTGCACTGTAGAGCCTGCAATCTAATTTGTTTAGGATAAATTTAGATTTTGTGTATAAATACCTTTCCTAGGGTTTCTTTTATTGTTTATGCACTGATACACTCTTATATTATTTAGAAACATGCATATTGTTTTATTCTTTGATTTTGAAGAATTATTCATAATTTTAATCATTGGTTATAAAATTATTTTTTAGAATTCAAGTTTCCAAATTTCAGCTAATCAGTCTTGTAAGTTCACAATTATGAATTCATCTATAATTTCTCATTGTGATCCTTCAAGCATGAGTAGATAAATACATAACTAGGTTGTAGGTACCATGGTGAATTAGAAAAGTTTGATAAGTACTTAGTGAGCCTTGAATAGTATTAATGCATGCATTGTTTTGCTTTTGTATTGCTTGATTTTTAACGGTGGGCAATGTTAGAAATTGCCTAATTCATTATTGTTTTCGCCAAAGAGTTGGAGAACAGGAAAAGAGATTAACAAAGGAGATTCGAGGCTATCAGCCATCACATAATAACTTGATCTTATCTGAGAATAGCTAATCTAGGATCAAAGAAAAGGGTTAATATGCAAAACTTATGTGACATAGACAATAATTTATAATAGTTGTCTATAAAGCCAACCATCCATTTGGATGAACCTAACATACTAATTTTTTATTCTAAGCACCAGGATAGATCACTAGTACACTACACCAACTAAGTTATTTATGAATCAAAATCTCAAGACACACTAAAATTCATAAGAAATAAAGACCTCAATGCCATTTTGAGTCATTTTTAATGTTAGTATGGTTGTTTTTTAGATTTAAAGCAAAAAAATGGTCAACAAAGCATACAAAAAAAAGGATATGAAGAAACAGAGCTAGGAGTGAAAAATAGCATCAATTAAGTAGTTTAGTGTATCACTATACTTTTTGGTAGATTGCCAAAGTAAGGAGCACTTCGCCAAAAGTAGTAGACCAGGACAACTACGAGTGAAGCGATTCGGCGATAAGGAGGACTAGGTTGGTGTAGAAACATACAATATTATGGTAACGAGTTTAGATAATTAAAGTGGACAAATGCCAATAACCGATGATCATGATAGAGATAGTTTGTGAAGAGAGACTACTTCAGTGCATTACCTATGCAATTGGCTTTTCTCTCTATCCATCTTTGAAGTATCCTCAATAATCATATTGTAAATTTGTGTGCCTATTTTTTATTCATCTATAAGATGCATTTGGAAGCATTCAACCCCATATTTTACTGAATTTGAGATTTAGTAGTTGTAATTGAAAACCTAATATTTTCATTAGCATTCATGTTGATTTTTCACTTGAGGTTTAAGGATTTTATTGTGAATTTTTGAATCCATAGAGCTTTTTATGAGCATAATGGTATAATCTCTTTTTTCTCTTATTATGTTTAGCTAATCCATTTGATTGCGATTGTTCACTTTTTGATTGATGGGGAGGTGATTATTGGCTAAGGAAGCTGCCTAAGGATCCATTAATCATATGTCGAGAAAACAAATCCTTTTTTTGATAGGTTATTTCCTCCATCTTGTATGCTTCAACATCAAGAAACAATTACAAAAAATTTTCAATTGAGTGGTGAAATTTTATTTGAATCTTGGATAAGGCTTAAGAAGAAGTTACTCCACTATCCAACACATGAACTACTAGATAAGTTATTTTATGCCACGTAAGTTTGATGATTTTATTTTGATATCTCCCATGTGTTTTAATGAGATATAAGGTTGAATGTTGATTAATAATGTTAACGGGACCATTGGAAGGTGTTTCAAAATTTTTAGGATAAGTTTCAATGGCCGAACAGAACTCTAAAATAATAAGGCTCCGTGTTTAGGCTGTGCCATGGAAAAAAGGAACATAATAACTCAAAAACTAGTGGACTGGAGTGATAAGGGAGTTCCATGATTGTTAGGTGCGGCAATAAGGGTATGCCACACCACTCTCTTAGCACGATAAGGGTGTGTGATGCTAATGTCCATGATGATGCCAAAATCCTATTTTTTCTTTAATTTTTTAGGGGCAATTTGGTCTTTTATGTCCTACTTGGTCCATTAACTAATAATAAATGTGTTTTCCGTTCATATAACATAAAATCCACCTTTTCATCTCCTTCTAATCTCTCAAGAATACAAAAAGGAAGGGTTTCTATAAAAAAATTCCATCTCAAGGACTCTACATTTAAGTTTCCTTCAAGAAACTTTCTAAGATCAAGTATGTGGGGTTTGAATAAGGATCATCTTCCCTACTTATGCCCTAAAGTTTAATTTTTATGTGAATTTCAAGATTTGATGACTAGGTTTTGCACCCTTTCCATGAGTTTAAATTATGATTCTTTCTTATAATTTGATCTTTATTTAGTATAAGAATTCATTTTTACTCAAGTTTGAGATGAAATTCTATGAGTTGGTAAATGTACATGATTTATTCACTTTGCAAACAATTTAGACTTTACTACTTCAGAACACAAAATATTATAATATGATTACAATATCAGTTTTGATCTTATGATCTCAAAGAAAGGTATGAAATTCACGTATTTATTCATGAGTATGATTTAGCAACAAAAGCATGATTGGTTTTAAGACTTATAAACCTATATTCTTACTTTAATGTGAATTACATATATTATGAGGACTAGTATATTTTCAGAGTAGTATTTAGCACCGAGGGAATATTGGTTCACTGCTCTTGAATTCCCATAAACGATGTGCCACTATAGGTTAAATGGGTCCTTGTTAGAGAATGTCTCCCTTGCCTAAATGGGGTTAGTTTCACAATCACTCCAGTTTTGGATCTATATCGATGGCAAGATATGGAGCATCCCTTCTAAACTTTGGTTGGCCGGTGATCTCGATATAACTTATATGGTTAATGTCAGTTGTAAGAATCTCCCACAGAAAAGATGATTTCTGAAACTAAGTGTAATTAGTCACTAAATTTACTTGATTTATGCTTTATTATTTAATCTTAATAGTATCGCAATTTATTCATGATTATGGTGGGTCTGTGTGCACTTAGCATGCACGTTTTAAGATTATGATATATAGCAGTCTTCGTTATTTCATTTACCTGTCAAGACCCGATTTATGAGTCATGATGACACCGACTTTATTCCATCAGTTGGTAACCTAAACTATACCCCAAAGCTAGAAACAATCGGCTAATTTAGTGGATAATGTCATAAATACCTAAAATATGAGAAAAAAAAGGAATACAAGAAATAAATAGGCAATAGTAATAATGACTATGCAGAAGATAAATAATATGACATAACACCCCACACCTAGTAGTGTCAGAACAAGAGCCAATAACAAAAGAAATACGAGTACTATATTAGTCAAATATACATCAGTCTCGAAATGGAAAGACTAGGAAAAAGTAGAAGAAGGAGAAAAGATCAACTCCTACTATGGGAGCTCACCCTGTCTTTGAAATATAGTCAATAAGATCGCAACATCAATGGCAATAACTATACTAGAATCTGTACTAAAATAGTGTAAAAGTGTAGTATGAGCATAAAAGCCACTGGTATTCAGTAGGAATCATCGGCGACTGTGCTAAATAATACTATAAGAATAATGATTTGCAAGATTAATAAGCCAATTCAAGTAAAAAGGAAAACCTAGAATGAGGCTTCGAAAACTATAAGTAAATAAATAATCTTAAATGAAATAACCTAAAAGAACTCATAAATATCACTAAAAACACATGCCCTCATAAGCCAATAAATGTAGAAAAGTAAATAAATCAATGCAGGCCTCCATAAGCCAAGAGGGTGCAAATAAATAGTAAAAGTAAACCAAAAATATACTAAACAACCCATCTCAAAGCCATAACAATGAATTCTTACATATAATAAACACATATTAAATAACCTCTTACTGTTGAAGTAAAATCAAAACTTATACCATCATCATTTATCGAACTTTAAACGAAACTCATATAATCATAAATCTCTGGACATAAACTGAAATAAGAATGAAATAACAAGTACCAATTTACAATAAGTATCATGCATCTAGACTCCTCATACTCTAAAATATTTATATTTAAAAGATATAAGACCCTTAATAAGTCTACAAAGAGGTAATGATGGTGCTGACCCACGGTGGGCCAAAGGGCCTACTCCAATCCCTCATATCCATTCTATGGAAAATTCCTCCTAAACTAAGGTAAGGTATATATCTGACTACTATAAATTAACTAATCCATATTCCAATTCTAAGATATCAATTCTGCCCTATGAATGAGTAACCAAGTCAATTATGCCAAATTACAATTCCTAAATTGACTAAGAGATCCAACTTACATTAAATATACTTCAAAGACCTAATTACCAGACCATATCTAGCACATTATAGTAAATATACTACAAATTAGCCCAATCTATGAGAAAGGAAAACCTAGAATACTTGGACGGCAAAGAAAGCCTGATGAAATTTGCTAAATTAGTGAATTTCCCTTCTGAGGAGCCTCAACAAGATGCCATGCTAATACAAATGAGAATCCACTTACAAATATGAGAAAACAGTAACCATATTGCATTTTTGTGATTTTGCAACAAATATGAGAAAAACAGTAATCATATTGCATTTATGTGCAAGTTTGCTCAAAAATTATGTAAAAATTCTATGTGGGGCTTTCATGTGGAATCACACTTTTAAAATTGACAACGCGCACAATTATGCTCAAGGAACATTTACCTTCAAGAATGGGTAAATTCCAAGCTCAAATGGTGCTAAAATCAAACCACCAATAATTTAGGGATTTCGGGACATTATTTAGAATTTAACCATGAAATTAATGAAATCTTACCAAGATTCGTACAAGAAATTAGTAATTAACGCTCACAAACATCCCAAAATCACCTATTAATGTTTCTCCAAAGTTTTCACGTGTTCTAGGATTTTTCAATCATGAACTTGTGTGAAAAATGGGAGAAAATCAGACTAATTGGGGCATCTAAAGGCTCCCATGTGCCGTTAAAATGGGAACCGGTCCGCTTTATTGGTCAACGCTAAAGCACCTAGGTGCCGGTAAAGAATTACCTACCTATGCTTGGCATGTTTCTAAAGCCCACACGATTGCACTAAAGTGGATGAACTTTAGCGGTCATCCTACCACTAAAGCGACTCGTCGGGATGTCTAGGCTGCTAAAGTGCCTGGAAGGCTGCTTTAGCAGATACACTACCTTAAGACTTGAAATTTTTCTAAGTCTCCATTGACCCCTTAAGAACCGTTCGGAATCCCATATATATAAAAAAATTATGCTACCCTATCAAATTTGACATTTCGTACTCCATAATGCAATCAAAATTTCAATTCGTGTTCGTTTTGACAAAAAATGGACCCACACCCATGGGCCATTTTTCTTAATTTCTGGCTAATGGCTCAAAACGAATCTTAAAGCCTTGAGAATTGAACCAAAAGTCCCTATATCCTAGAATAAATGTTTCATTGTTGGAACTATGAAAAATTGAATACGACGTTGCTAAACTAAAGGTTTTTCTTGGTAGCCAATTCTTACAAGCGAAGACTTCAAAACCTGGAATTGGCACTAAAAATAAACAAAATGCCTGGTAACGAAATTGTTAGCTATAGCTTATCAGATATGACTTGGGGCAACAATAGCAAAGATCTAAATGGAAAAATTATGTGGAAATATAAAAAATGACTTGTAGAATCATTATAATATCCACTACTAAAACAACTTTTTGTTCACAAAATAAAGAGTTAAGGTGTACCTAAAGCCTCAAATGGGTAAGGATATTGGGTATGTATTTCAATCTCAACCTCGTAAGTGGCCTCCTGTTCTGCACGGTGTTTCCCATAAACCTTAACCACTAGAATCTCTCTAGAGCGCAATCACGTTCCATCTCTCACTAATATTAATACATGATTCTTCACGAAGGTCAATCGCTCATCCAATTGAATTAAATCCCATGGAAACACATGAGACTCATCTGGAATAGACCATCACAAAATAGAAACATGGAAAACTGAGTGAACATCAGGAAAATCTAGGGGTAAGACCAACTCATATTCCACCTCTCCAACTATGTAAATAATCTCAAAGGTTCCAATATATTTGTGGCTGACCTTTTCTTTCCTATTTAACCTCATCACATCCTTCATAGGTAATACTCGAAGAAATACTTGTTAACCAACTCTAAATTTTAAGTCATGAAGTCTACGATCTACATAAGCCTTCTACCTACTCTAAGCCACCCTCAACCTATCCTGAATCACCCTGACTCTATTTAATGACTCCTATAGAAAGACTATACCACGGGGTCTAATCTTAAAAGTATTAAACCACTCAATCAGAGAACGATATCATTTACCACATAAAGCATAAAATGGCACTATATCAATACTCGAATATAGCTATTACTAAATGCAAACTCCCCCAAAGCTATGTGCTACTCCCACTAACCTTTAAAATCTATTACATATAAACTCAAGAACCTAAATAGTCTACTCTGATTGCTCATCGATCTAACGGTGAAAAGTTGTGCTAAATCTACATGAGTACCCAACTTTTCCTAAGAAGTTCTCCAAAAGATGGAAGTAAACACTGAGCCCGAATCTAAAATAATCGATATAGGTACTCCATACAAATGGACTATCTCATAAACATAGATATGGGCTTACCTATCGATACTAAAGGACATCTGAATAGGAATGAAATATGCCATTTTGGTTAATCAATCCACAATGATTGGAATACCTTGGGGACTATGGGATGTGCGAGGTAGACCACTAATAGAATATATCATAATCTGCTCCCATTTTAATTAGGGAAAATGAAATCCCTGAATCACGTAATTAGGTCCCTAATGCTCGGCTTACTCCTACTGACAACATAGGCAACGAGCTATACAAAGTTTGCCATATCTCTTTTCAAGACACTGTACCAATAATGCTTCTCAAATATCTATGCATCTTGGGTGTACACCGATGAATAAAATATCTAGAGCTATAAGCCTCCAGCAAAATCAACTAAATTAAGTCACCAACTTCCAAAACACAATACAATAATAAAATCTAAGTATAACTATAGAATTTATGATATCCCTCTTGGACTCGCCACTCCGCACCTAATAATAGATGATGCAAAGTACTAATCTTCAGGACTCCAATTCTACTCAAATAGGGTAAACCTTGCCTGAAAACAAGCAAGAATCCTTCGAGGGTCTGAAATATCAAGTTGTACCAAATTGGCTATGGAATAGATGTATCACACCATCAGCCTTTGAGAACAAAGATAAAAGCCAATGTACCCATACTCGACGTCATTCAACTCATGGCGGCCGCTACTACATTCACTTTGCGAAATGGTAAACAATAGAGATGTCATAATCCTTAAAAAGCTCTGTCCATCTACGCTACCTAGAATTTAGCTCTCTTTAGGTCATAAGATGCTAAAGTCTATGATGATTCTTGTAAATCACACCAAGCACACCATAAATATAATTCCTCTAAATCTTAAGAGCAAAAACTACCGCCATCAACTCAAAATCATGAGTTAGGTAGTTGCGCTCGTGGACCTTTAGCTGCCTCAATACATAAGTAATTGATAAACCCTACTTTATCGAAACATAACCCAAACCAATATCGAAAGCATCATAATACACAATGATTCCCTCACCCTCAATAGGATGAGCCAATATAGGAGTTGAAGTGAAAAATCCCATGATATTACAAAATCTTAAATCATAATTCTCAGACAACTGGAATAAAACCTCCTTATGGGTTATTATATTTATCAACACTGCAATAGTTGCAAAACGCTTAACGAATCACCTATAGTAATCAACCAAACCAATAAAGCTACGAATCCCAAAAGGAGCATAGGACTGGCTTAATCATGAATAGCCTCAATCATCATAGGGTCGACCATTATTGTCTCCTTAGACAACACATGTTCTAGGAATGTCACCGATCTAAGCCATAACTCAAACTTTGAGAATTTGACAAAAAACTTATGATCTCTCAAAATCTGGAGCACAATCCTCAAATCCTACATATGCTCTTCCCCCCCTCATCGAATACACATAGATGTCATTAATGAATACAATTATGATGGAATCCATATAAGGCCTAAAAATGCGATTCATCAAGTCCATAAATTGGGGCATTAATCAAACCAAAAGACATCACTAGAAACTCATAATGGCCATAACAAGTCCAAAAGGATCACTTTGAGATATCCTCAGCCTGAATCTTGAAATAATAGTAAGTAGACCTAAATTTAGTCTTAGAGAACAATACTGTTTTTTGAAGCTAGTTAAGCAAATCATCAATATGATATATTGGAACTAGTTCTTCACCATCACCTTAATAAAATTCCTGTAGTCATACATATATGCAAGGATCTATCTTTATTCTTCACAAACAAAATAAGAGCATTTCAAGGGTACATACTATCTAATAAAACCCTTACCCATAAGATACTGAAGTTGAGAATTTAGCTCCTTATTCTCGGTAGGAGCCATATGGTAAGATGCCATAAAAATAGGTCGGGTAACCAACTTAATATCAATAACAAACTTAATATCATAGTTAGGAGGAAGACTAGGAAGATTACTAGGAAAAATGTCAAAAACTCTTAAACTATTAGAATGGAGTCAAGGGATAGACTCTCTACATAAACATCACAGATATAAGTAAGATAAGACTTACAACTCCTTTAAATAAGTCTCTTATCTGAAATAAAAGAAATAATTACCATTAGCTCATGGTTAATAGATCCCTTCCATACAATGAGGCAGAGGGGGAGTATGCCGGGTATGGATAAGATCATGGTCTTGCAAAAATAATCAAAGACCACATGAAAAGGGAATACCAAGTACAGCCCAGAATCACATCAAAATACAACATGACTAATATAATGAGATCAGCCTGAGTATCAAAATCTCAAATAGTCATAACACATGATCTATGAACTAGATCTACTACTAAAGAATCACTTACAGGAGTAGATACACATAACAACATAGATAAAGAAGCCCAAGATAACTGTAATCACAGGGCATAATAAGCAGGAATATAAGAAATTTAGATTCTAGATAAAATAAAGTAAAAGTCGATTGATAGAACACTAAAATCATACTTGTAATAACAATATCTTAAAAAAACATCAAATCTAGAAGGTATGGCATACAACTGACCATGCCCCACCTGGCTGGGCTCCTAATCGACCTCCAATCCTTCTTGCCTGATGACCTTTATGAGCTTCGTACGGACCATCACGATGACCAAGCATACCACCTATAGATCAGAAAGGTACTTTCTTGATCGGTAGAACACTATAAGCTAAATAAACCATCACTCTAAAATTAGGGAATTCTTTTGAGAAATGATCAAAGTCCCCACGTCTATAACACACCCCAGGTTCTCCACTAAAATAAGAAGATTTGACTGACTAGATTAACCATCACAACTAGAATACTTAGAAGATTAACCCCTCAGAAGCTGATTGCTACCCTCACTAGGATGATCACTATAACTAGATTGGCCTCCATTGATAATCTAAAGTGTGACACCAATGAGCCTAGGCTAACGTAGAGGATACCTACCCTAAGAATCACTACCTTTGGACCGTGATACACTATAACTCCTTCTAAAGTTACCCTAATATCGTGGCCTCTTACTAATGACTTCTTGGGCCTCGCAATACATCTCCTCCATAACTTGAGCATAAAAATAAACGTCAATAAAAGATCTAACAACAACATTCAAACTCTATGTATCCTTGTGGAGAAGAAGTCTTAATACTTAAACCAAACACCAAACACGCTCGTACTCAATTGATAAATAAAATGTAGCATGCCTATACAACTCATATAATTGAGCCTTATACTCCACCACTATAATATAACCCTACTTAAATCATAGAATAAATCCCTCAAATGATCTTTAAGGTAATTATGCATATACTTCTCTAAAAACCCTTAGAGAACTGGGTCTATGTCAAAGTGGGAGGTCCAACTAGCATAGAATTAGGCCGAACTTTGCACTAATGTTGAGATTTTTGATACAATTGAAAAGTAATATTAACCACACTATGATTCTTAACTAGTCCTAAATTATGGAGTCTATCCTTGCAAGCAATCAAGAACTCATAAGCATCCTCACCTAGTGCACCACAAAACCTATGATAAGTCAATCTAAAAAATTAATCCAAAATATTGTGCTCTTCATAAAAAATTGATGGATAGTTAACCATCGGCTGAGAAACTACCAGCTGAGCAACCAACGATATAAAAAGGACATTTACTTTAGGAATTATAGCTATAGGCTACTTCGCTTCCTCAGTACCACTTTGGTACAAAGACTGTGCACTATTAGATAATGCATCACTAACATAGAGCTATGTTAGACCCTACTTACATCTGGCTAAAGTTGAAAGATCTTCAGCTTAGTAGCACAAATAGGGTATTGTAAAGGCCCCCTATCTTGGTCCCTAGATAGTGATGCATCTCTAGGGTTTCCATGACCTTTAGGTCATCTAAAAACTATGATGATATCCCTATTAGTTAACTTAGGGTCCTTATCTCATGTACTGGTAGCATGCGTCCTAGCCATCTTTAAAAGAGTAAAACTAAAGAAACCTTTTGAAATTAACTCAGATTCATAGATGAAGTGAGTTAAGATAATGAAGATCGCTTAAGAATGTCCTATTACCTCCATAAGATAAAAAATAAACATCATCATTCTAATCTGTAGGACTCTACTAGACACTTGCTCTTGTACTAATAATACTGGTGAACCTAGCGTTCTTATACAAATTTGTCAAGACCTTATTTATTAGTCATAATGGCACCTACTTTATCCTATATTAGGTAACAAAATCATAGCTTGGAGCCTAAATAAATTGGATTATTTGGGAAAAAATGGCATAAATGTTGAAAATATGTAAGAAAAAGCCTATAAGTAATAAATACAGAATGCAAATAATAATGATAATGCAAAATATAAATAAAATAAAGATAACATACTCTGACCTGGTAGTGTTAGTACAAGAGCCACTAGCAAAAGAATATGAGTACCATACTAGTCATATACATTAATCTCAAAGTAGAAAGACTAAACAAAAGTAGAAGAAGGGGAAAGGTCAATTCCTCCACTGAGATCTTACCCTCTATCAAATAATTGATGACAACTAGTACTCGAATATACCCTAAAAGGTATTGAAGTGTAATAGTACTAAACCCATGGGAACACTAAAACACCCTAGATTTTTTCAATTGAAAATTTCTAGAGCTTTGAGCTCACCGCCATAGTTACGATTGGACCTTATGAGTCGTAGGGTGTCCTGCTGAGTCATTGGGATGAGTCCTAACTAAAGTAGTTAGTTTGTGGCTTGATTCTACTTTGAGTACGAGTGGCTCACTAAGAGCCATAAGGGTATGTTATGAATCATTAGGTGAAATTATATCGTATCCCATGTAAGTCCCAAGGTGGGTTCTATGTATACTATGACTGGACCCTACGAGTCATAAAGTTGAATTATCAATAGTGCCATTGAGGTAAGGATAATAGTGCAGGGTAACTTTATAGTACTTCCTTGGTTATAACTCATGTTGTGAGTTGTAAGGAGAAGTTACGAGTCAAGGGGATGGCTCATAATCAAAAGTTTCCCTTTTTTAGTTTTATGTTGAGGGCCTTTTAGGCATTTCCCCTCTTACCCAACTCAAAAACCACGTCTTATAATCTCTTCAGGGTATCATTATCTCTAAAAATAATTAATGTAACATCTTAAATATTCCTAAATTCTCAAGGTAAAAAATACTTAGGGCTTTTAAGAGGTTGATCAATTAGGGATTTCAAGGGTGATTTCTATCTGTACATCTTACTATTTAAGGCATGTTACTCTTCCCATATTTTAAAATTTGTATAAGCATATGATTTAATATACCATTCATGAGATTATGGTTATGGTTTTGAAATAAGGGTTGAGGGTTTTTAATATTTTTGAATTGAACAATGTTTCTCATGGTATATATATATATATATATAATTTCCATGTTTTAAATATGGATTTGAACTTGTGGGTGCATAGGTATGGTGAATGAAATAGGGAATTGTGATTTTCCTAAACTTGTGACTTTTAAAGTAGTTATGAGCCCAACCCCTTAATCTAAAATTAGTTTCGATTATAAGCATTGTGGGAATTTGTAAAATTGAACTAGTCTTTAAATACTGTAGGATATAAGGAGGTATCTAAAATAAAATAGTATGATTTAGTGAACAAAGGAAGTTGTTTTCCCCAATTTAATAGAAATTTTTTTGGCATGTTGCTGTTATGTTGCAAGTATATATCATATGACAATACCAACAATGTATGCCTTAATGTGGAATATTGTTAATTGAATTGGAATATGTAATACTTGTTTTAATTGGGTTTGAATAAGTGATGTGTAGCTGAGTCGTGAAAGTGGAGGTTTGAGTGATCGATACTAGAACTGCATTTTGGAATGTGGGAGTCACATTTACTAGGGAGGTTTGAGTCCCCTTATTATTATTATTATTACATATTCGGGTTCTTAAGTCACCTTAGTATATGTTTGGAGGTTTGAGTGTCCTGTGTATATATATATAATATTATTCTCCATTTCATGAACCTACACATAATAAGGCCGAACTAGGGGGTGAGAGTTGGGGCCCATATATCCCATAGGTACTATTAATTAATGGTTGAGCTAAGGTTTTAAAGTACATGCTAAACCTTATTCCCTAACTCAGCATTGTATATATATATATTTACATATGGTTATCTGTATTTCTTGACATAGTTTGCACTAACGAGATTATTTTATCTTTACCCCTGAGTTACCTGCTACTATTTACCCCGCTAATCTTCTTTGGATGTTGTATGCCCATGATATGAAGTAATTGGCCATATTTCTTCTTCTCTTACTCTGTGACTTGGATTCAGGATCAACTAGTTTTCATATTAAAGTTGTAAGCTTCCATACTTTGGAAGACCCTATTTCATGATTATGGTTTCTATTCCTTTGGATTTTGTTTTTTGCTTTTTTTGGGTGCATGTTCTGGAACTTTATAAATATTCAATCTCGTATTGTAGTTTAAAAGGCTTTTTTTGGACTACTTTGGCCATTGGGATGCAACGGTCGGTTGTTTGGCCGATAGTTCATGGTTTGTTTTTGACATGTATTTAAAAATTTCTTAGACTATTGTATGTTATTTTTTTATATGTTTGGAATTTAGCTAACTATAGGGTATGGTGTGTTTAGTTTGGTTAGTTATAAGGGGTGATCTCTGATCTATGTGGGAATCAATAACCCATCATAGCCTGGCCCTGGTTCGGGTCATCACAAAGATGGTATGAGAGACTAGATTTAGTTTCATTAGGAGTCCAACAAAATCGTTTCATGTAGGATCTCTTTTATAGTTGTGTAGAATATTACACTTTTAAGGGAGAGGTTACACTGTATTTAGGAATGATTCCCTTCTTTGTTGTTCTATTTCAAGCTAAAGAGTCTAAGGTCTTGAATCTCTTTAATTCTAGCTTCTTTGCTTTTAAGATCAAGCCTCCCAGATGATCTAAAGTTCATGGAAACTCCTCTGTCCTAGTTAAGGACAATGCTAATGGGAGGTTCCTTTCTTATGGGGTATAGACCCGATCTAGGGGTCTAGGTCTTGATTTCCCTCCTAGAGTTCAACCGATCCCCTCTAGTCCATCTCGAGATCCTTAGGCTAATGTGTTAAATTCAAAATTTTTGTTAGTCCATTTATTTATTAGCCACTTGATCGATTCTTAGTATGAGTATGTAGCTTCTGTTATGCCATCTTCTGAGTCCACACGGGTTGGCTAGTTTATAAGGTTGAGTCATCCTATGTTCACTGGTGTTAAGGTTGATGAGGATCTTGAAAAAATTATTGATAAGATGGAGAAAATCATTCGGGTCATGCATGATACTAATGTGGAGGGTGTAGAATTCGCAACCTATTAGCTGTAGGATGTAACATACCAATGGTATTAGGAATAAGAATAGTCTAGGGGAGATGATGTCGAATCCAAACTGTGAGATAATTTCTCTAATGCTTTTCTAGACCACTTCTTTCCTGAGGAGTTGAGAGAGTAAAAAAAAAGGTTGTTAATCTGAAGCAATGTAGGATAAAGGTCAAGGAGTATGACTTGAAATTCCATTAGTTGTCCCAATGTGCTCCCGAGTTAGTACCTAGTATGAGAGCTACAATGAGGAAATTTTCTTTTGGGTTTTCCCATGATTTGATCTTAGAGAGTAAGGTTGCCTTATTGAACAAGGATATGGACATCTTTGAATTAGTTGTGTTTATGCAATAGGTTGATAAAGAGAAGAAAAAGTAGGTGGAGATAGGGGAGAGGAAAAGCAACAAGTTCAAATTTTCTAATCAGGGTGGAGGTCAGTAGTATAGTGGTAGAGATGGTAGGAAAATTGTTTAAGAATAAATGAGGGAGTTCAGGTTTCTACTCTACAGCTGGTGCTTCTTATCTGAAGTCTCCGGGTGATCATCGTTCTCAGTATGATGATAGGTTTAGGGCATAGGGAGCATAACATCAGTCTTGTGGGGCTTAGTCTACTCCATCATATCCTCTTTGTAGATTCTGTGGGAAAGCACACCCTGCGTTTTGTGAAGAGGGGAGGAATAAATATTTTTAGTATGGACAGATTGGTCATTTGTAGATGGATTATCTTTTTAAGGTTTCTTTAGGGGAAAACAAGATTCATGTTGCCACTTCATCTACTCCTGCACCAAAGGGTGCTGCTTCTATTTCTTATACTGGCACTGTTCAAAATAACTTATATGCTGCTCTAGCTACATGCCATAACTCTACAGCATCTCATGATGTCATCACTAGTATGTTTGACTCTTTTCTCGAGATATGTATTGCTTGATTTATCAAAGCTCTACTCTTTCTTATGTGACCCTATATATGGTTGTATATTTTGGTTTTTGTCTTGAGTGTATCCCTAATCCCTTTTCTATTTCTACCTCGATGGGTGGCTCTGTGGTTTCTAGGAGAGTTGATATGGGTTTTATGGTATCTATTAGTTATAGATAAACTCCAGTAGATCCAACAGAGTTAGACATTATTGATTTTGATATCATATCAGAGATTGATTGGTTGTACTCGTGCTATGCCTCTTTAGATTGTCAAACCTATAAGGTCATGTTTAAATTCCCTAATAAGCTGATCATTGAGTGGGAAGGGGGTTCTTTAATGCCCAAGGAAAGGTTCATATCATATCTTAGAGCCTAAAAGTTAATTCCCAAGGGACGTCTCTATCATTTGGTCCAGGTTAAGGGTTCTCACTCGGAGGGTCCTTCATCACAATCCATTCCCATGGTTAATGAATTCCATAAAGTTTTTCATGATGATCATTCTAGTTTTCCCCTAATAGGGAGATTGATTTTTTGATTTACCTTGTTCCTGACACTTATCCTATCTTTCTCCCTTCCTATAGAATGTCTTCAGCTGAGTTGAAGGAGCTTAAGAAGCAGTTGAGAGACCACCTTGACAAGGGTTTTATCCATCCTAGTGTGTCTCAATGGGGTGCTCCTATCTTATTCATGTGTAAAAAGGATAGTTCCCTTCGAATATGCATAGATTATCATCGATTAGATAAGGTTATGGTGAAGAATAAGTATCCTCTTCATTGGACTGATGATTTGTTTTACCCACTTTAGGGTGCTAAATGTTTCACTAAGATTGATCTTAGGTCTGGTTATCATTAGCTAATTATTAGGGAGTTTGGTATCCCCAAGACTTCCTTCCGATCCCTATATAGTCATTAGGAGTTCTTAGTCTTGTCTTTTAGTTTGACTAATGCCCCAGCGCATTTATGGACTTGATAAATAGGGTCTTCTATTAGTTTCTAGATTTTTTCATTGTTGTGTTTATATATGATATTTTGGTGATTTCAAAGAGTCAGGTGGATCACCTCCATATCATGTTGTAAAATCTTAAAATATCATTATTTGTATACTAAGTTCTTGAAGTGCGAGTTCTATTTGAATACTATTACTTTTTTAGGTCACATTATTTATGGTGAAGGGATCATGGTGGATCTACAAAAAGTTGTAGTGGTTAAAAGGTGGCCTAAGCCCACGACTCTAATTGATATTCAGAGCATCTTGGGTTTATCCAGCTACTATAGGAGATTTATGGATAGTTTCTTGACCATATCTACCCCTTAAGTAAGTTGACCCAGAAGAAGGTGAGGTTTTTGTGGTCTGATACTTGGAGGGTAGTTTTGTAAATCTAAAAGATATATTGACTACAACTCCAGTTTTGACTCTACCTGATGGAATTGATGGTTTTATTGTTTGTTATGATACATCCCATGTGGGACTTGGTTGTGTGTTGATGCACCATATTAGGGTGGTGGCCTATGCTTCCTGATAGTTAAAAGTTCATAAGAGGAATTATTCGACTAATGAATTGGAGTTGTTGGTTGTGGTGTTCGCATTGAAGATTTATCATCACTATTTGTATTGAGTCCATGTAGATATCTTTTTTGATCATAGGTGGCTGTAATATGTGTTCACCTAGAAAGAGTTGAATCTTAGGCAGAGGAGGTGATTGAGTTACTAAAAGACTAAACATGAGTCGCCACTATCACTTAGGTAAAGCTAATGTGATTGCTGATGCTCATAGTAGGTTATCCATGAGGAGTCTAGCTCATGTGGGATAGGATAAGCGGGAGTTAGTGAAAGATATTCACCATTCGATTAACCTTTGAGTTCATCGCTTGGACTTTGAAGATAGTGGTATGTTTGTGCACGAGGTGGAAAAGTCATCTCTTGTTGCTGATATAAAATAGAAGTAGGTATTGGATCCTGTCTTAATAAAGATCAAGGGGACATGGGACATCAAAAGGTTATAGCTTTTTGAGATTAGTGGTGATGGTATCTTAAGGTACCAAGGCAGATTATGTGTTCCTGATGTCGAAAGGTTCAGAAAGAGGATCTTGGCTAAAGTTCATGAGTTGTATTATGTCATTCATCTTGGGTTGTCAAAGATGTGTCATAATCTTAAGGAAATTTATTGGTGGAACAATATGAAGCGAGATCTAGCTAGTTTTTTTTGGCTAAATACATGATGTGTCAGCAAGTAAAGGTTGAGAACTGAAGGCCTGGTGGGTTGACTCAAAAGATTGAGTTGCCTGTATGGAAATGGGAGATAATTAATATTGATTTCACTATCGATATTTCTTAGTCTCAGAGTCAGTTTGATACTATTTCAGTCATTGTGGATAGGATGACTAAGTCTGCTCACTTTTTGCCAGTGAGGACTATTTATTCGATCGAGGATCATGCGAAGTTGTTCCTTCTAGAGATTGAAAAGTTTATAGGGAACCTGTTACTATTATGTAAGATCCTGGTACTCAATTCTCATTTCACTTTTGGCATTCATCTCAGAAAGGTATGGGAACTAAGGTAATCCTTTGTACTGCTTTCTACCCACAGTCAGATATGCAAGTGAAAAGAACTATTCAGACATCAGAAAATATGCTTCGAGCCTATGTGGTCGACTATAGTGGTAGTTGAGTTTATAATTTTTCTTTTATAGTGTTTTCGTATAATAATAGGTACCACTCTAGTATTAAGATGACTCTGTTTAAGGTATTATATGGTAGGAGGTGTAGATCTCCTATTTGGTGATTCGAGGTTGGTTAGGCAGAGATGTTTGGCATGAATTTGGTTCACCATGTGATTAAGAAAGTGAAGGTGCTTCGGGATAGACCCGAAGATGCCCAAAGTAGCCAAAAGTCCTATGCGTATGTTAGGCATAGGGAGTTAGAGTTTGAGATTGGCGATTGAGCGTATTTTAAGATATCTCCCATGAATGGAGTAATGTAATTTGGAATAAGGGGAAGCTCAGTCCCCAGTATGTTAGCTCATACTTTGTCTTAAAGAGTATAGGTAATACTGCATATGAATTGGAGTTGCCTTCTAGTTTGAGCTCCATTGATTCGGTATTCTATATTTTGATGTTGAGAAAGTGTGTAGTTGATCCTTTGATAGTTCTTCCTTTTGAGGAGGTGGGTATTTTAGATTCCTTATCTTATAAGAAAGTGCGATCAAAATTTTTAATCGGCAAGTTTGTCGATTGCGGATGAAGGATGTAGCGTCACTTATTCCTATCCTAAAAATTTAAAAGTTGAGCCAAAATTTGGTAATTTCCTCACCCTACTATAATACCCTGCATGTTTCTAATCTTGTGATTCATACTTGAGTACATTACTTACAATAAATATCCTAGTGATAGGATAGCTTATGATGCATTAAGCATGTTCATATGAGTCACTTAAGGTAATGCAAGCTAAGTGTTTTTGAATCCATCAAGTTTTAGTATTTGATTTTGCATGGGTCATCTTTGAATGAGTATAACTCGATATTAATGTGGTATTTTGGCTGATTTAGACCCACCAAATAGTAGAGAATCAAATTATCTCTACAAGGATACCAATTTCTCCTTAATCCAACACCTGAGCAAAAAGTTATGCCCATTATCGTGAGAAACAGTAAGCATAGGCGATTGGTTAGACGCCGCCTAACCAAAGCATAGGCGATTGGTTTGGGGCAGCCTAACCCAAGCATAGGCGATCACTTAGGCGCTGCCTAAGTCAATTCCAGGTGTTAAAAACACTCTATCTTGGGTTATTTTAAAGGTAATTAAGTCTTTAAATACTCCTTACACGTCCCTAAACTTAACCCTACAAAATATATATCTTCTAAACATACTGCAACCGTATTTTCATGTCAAAGCTCATCATCCAAGAGCAATAAACGAGAAAAACAACTAGGGTTCCATAATTAAGCTTGAAGATCCAATTTCAAGGAAATTCCACCGTCAATCATCAGGAATCTTCCTTCTAAGGTATACGTAGTGTTCATCTATGGATTCAATTCGTTCATAGAGTTCAAGAATCAATCTTTAAAATACAAAAGCTTGGTTGATTATGGTGATATGATCATACCCATGTTGATGCTTGATTGTTTTTCCTCTTTGTTATTATAAACTATGATTTCTATGTTGTTGGGTGTTGATGATCATGTTGTTGATTGGGTGATTCCCAAGATGGAATCTTTATATGTTTTTGTGAATTAATTATATCATATGAGTTGGAAACATGTAAATTTTGGTGATTTCACCTATGCTTAAGATGTGCATGTAAGGTGTTTGATAAAATGCCGAAGGAACTAGAAATCATGCAATATAGCTAAATTGTGACTAAGTGAAGGATTCATGATATTTCCTTACTTTCCAATGACTTCTATGTTGTTAATGTAACTTGTAAATGTTGTTGTAATACTTATGAACTATTCTTATGAGATTATGCTATGTTTACTAGCAAATCCTACTTATGAACAAGATGTATGATAACCATGCAATCCACATGAACTTCTATGCTATTGGTATATGTTGCCAATATGATTATGCAATGAACATGATATTAAGATTAAGTACTTTGATATTAAGATTAAGTACTTTTATGTGATATGAAATCCTTTCTATGCAATACATTGTTGATAACCATGCTTAGTATGAGATCCCTACTTATGATATTATAAATTATGGACACTACTCTTATAATCAAGTCAGTCATGTTTGTCAGTTTCCTTCCATCGAGTCCTGGGGGTACTTGTACTCGAAAACTATAGCTGTGTGCCTATATCCATGTCATGTTTCATGATATCCGAACTCAAGTTATGATTCCATAGAATTCAGTCGTCATGTCACCCTAAAAAAACCTCATGATCTTAGTCAGTTGCCAGATATCAGTAATATTTTGCCAGTCAATAGAATTTAGTAAGATTAAGTCATGCATAGTCAGTTATTCATGTCCAATCCCTCCATATAAAAGTAGAGGTTAGCATCGAGTGAACTAAGGATAGGAACTCACCTGCCATTTCAGGGTGTGATTTTTAGTAGCAATCCTTGTGTTGCAAACTACGTAGCCAGCATAGGTTGAGATATCTTAACCCATCAGATTAAGGTTGATGAGGTGGCTTAACCTGTCAGTTTAGGGTTCCCAGTTGGGGCAGAGATTGGACCCCAGCTTAGCCATAATAACATACATGGGGCATGTCAGTTAAACACTACTTCCAACAGTTTCAGTATCAGTCTCAATAAAAGAACTCAGATAGTTCTTTAGATTTTAGTATATACAGGACTGTCAGATATAGTCATCCATGTTATCAGTTTCAGTATCAGTCAGGACAGTTATCAATAAACCATGTATTAGCTTACAAGTCATGCTATCACGTATTCATGGTCCCAGTTTCTATATATGTGTGTTTGCACTCCAACGTTCATATTAGTCAGTCAGTGTTGTTCATGCATGAAACCCTTTATGTTCAGCCTACCTTCTTGGTATACTCAGTACTCTAATTGTACTGACGCATTTGCACTATGGTGCTATCTTTTCATATTACTCCATAGGTTCCGAGACACGAGCTCCAACCCAGTAGTAGCAGTAGCGTTCTAGTCGTAGAGACACAGTGAGTCCTCATTGATTCAAGGATATTATGATCTGATTCTTTTATTTATTTCTTCAATTCAGTTTTACGGAGTTAGTAGGAGACATGTTCCTTCAACTCCTTGTTCAGACAGTTTAGAGGCTTTCAGATTTACTTTCAAATTTACGTCCAGATTTAGTTGTTTTGGGTATTTTCGCCCACATGATTGTATTCAGTTGAACCTTATGGCCTTACAGTTCCATGTACTCCACATTATTATATTATGATTTGCAATATATAGATATACATATCATTCATGGGTTAGCTTGTGGTCCCTCGGGGTCATGAGCATCGTGTAACATTCCGGTTCAGCAAATCAGGATATTACAAACTTGGTATTAGAGCCTAAGGTTCAATAGAGTCCTAGGAAGTCTGAAAGCCACATCTAGTAGAGTCTTGTACATGGGTGTTTTGCGCACCTCTTTCTTCATTATTCATGTCATTCTAGTGAGCATAATCACAAGTTAAACTCTCAGTCTAATCCATTCTTCTCTTATTCCAGTCCATGGCCCCAAAGAGAAGAAACCAGCTAGCTCCTCATCCCGAAGATCTTTTGGGCGAACATGTTTCCCATGCAGAGTTTAGAGCCGCATTTACCATACTTGCTCAGTCCATGGCTGTACAGAATGAATAGCTACCAGTCATTCCGGCCAATCCAGTGTCCACTCCCAAAGCAGCTAGGGTTCAGGACTTCACCCAAATGAACCCTCCATCTTTCCATGGGTGTAACTGTTATGAGGACCCTCAAGAGTTCATTGACAATGTCCAGAAGGTCATTGACATCATGTGTGCTACTTCTATTGAGAGTACTAAGTTAGCCACCTACCAGTTACAGGATGTTGCTCATAATTGGTACAAACAGTGGAAGTCTGACAGGTTAGATGATTCAGGCCCTATAGAGTGGGAGAAATTTGTCACAGCCTTCTTAGATAGATTTTTTCCCCAAGAGCTAAGAGAAGCAAAAGTTCTTGAGTTCGTTAACCTTAAGTAGGGAAATATGATGGTTAGGGAGTATTCTCTCATATTTACTCAGCCAGCCAGGTATGCTCCTCATGTGGTTGCAGACAATAGAGCTAAGATGAGCAAGTTCGTTTCAGGTGTCAACGATAGCGTGGTAAATAAGTGTAGGTGTGTGATGCTGATTGGTGATATCACCTTAGCAAGAGTTATGACCCATGCCCAACAAGTGGAAGAGCAGAAGTTTAAGACTAGGGAGAGGCAGAAAAAGAGAGCAAGGTCAGGTAATTTTAACTTTGCTCACCCCAAGTTTGATGGAGGAAACTGTTCACAGTTTCACTTTAAGTTATCCATTCCAGCTCCTTCCTCTGCCAGCGCTCCAGTGCCAAAGTTCAGAGACGGCAATAGAAACAAAGCGCTAGGCTCTAAATCTCAGGGCAGTGTTAGCAGTGCCCGAACAAATTCCCTTTGTCAGACTTGTGGTAAGAACCACAAGGGCATTTGTAGAGCCGGTAGTGATGTCTGTTTTGGTTGTGGCAAGCCAGGCCACAGAATTAGGGAGTATTTATAGTCAAGTCTTCAGGGTCAGCGAAATCATTCTACAACTCAGTCCAGTTACTTGAATCAACAGGGTGCCATATCTAGTGCTACCAGTGGGCAACGCCCAAATAGACTATGCTCTTCAGTCCTGGCAAGATCAGGAAAATTCTCCTGATGTTGTTACTAGTACGTTACAGATTTTTTATGTTCATGTTTATGCTTTGCTAGACCCAGGTGTATCTTTGTCTTTTATTACTCCATACATAGCAGGCAATTTCAGAATCAGTCCTGAAGTCCTAGCAGAGCCCTTCTCAGTCTCTACCCCAGTGGGTAAAACCATCATAGCCCGGCGGGTATACAGGAACTGCCCAGTTATGATATCTTAGAAATCCACGTCAGTAGATTTAGTGGAGTTAGAGATGACTAATTTTGATGTCATTCTCAGTATGGATTAGCTTCATTCCTGCTATGCCACAGTTGACTATAGAAATAGGATAGTTCAGTTTTAGTTCCCGAATGAGCCCGTCCTAGAGGGAAGGGTAGCATTTCAGCATTCAGGGGTCAACTTGTTTCCTACCTTTTGGCTAGGTAAATGATTTCTAAGGGATGTGTGTATCATCTCGTGCATGTTAAAGATTCTAGTTCTGAATATCCCAGCCTCGAAATAGTCCCTATTATTAATGAATACTCAAATGTCTTTCCCAAAGATCTTCCAGGCATTCCTCCCGAAAGGGAAATAGACTTTGGCATAGACCTTCTTTCGGATACTCAACCTATTTCTATTCCGCCATACAGAATGATACCAGCAGAACTTAAGGAACTGAAAGATCAGTTGAAGGATCTCTTAGATAAGGGATTCATCAGACCTAGTATTTCCCCATGGGGTATGCCAGTATTATTCGTGTGCAAGAAAGATGGTTCTCTCAAGATGTGTATTGATTACCGTTAACTCAACAAGGTCATGGTCAAGAATAGATATCCTCTTCCCAGGATTGATGATCTATTCAACCAACTTCAGGGTCCCAGTTACTTCTCTAAGATAGACCTCAGATCAGGCTATCATCAGCTCAGAGTTAGAGAATGTGACATTCTGAAGACAGTTTTCCATACTCGGTATGGTCACTTCGAATTTTTAGTCATGTCATTTGGTCTTACCAATGCACCAGTAGCTTTTATGGATTTGATGAACCGTGTGTTCAACCAGTACCTGGACATGTCTTTCATAGTCTTTATAGATGATATTCTGGTCTATTCTCGCACAGAGCGTGATCATGTAGACCATCTCAGGATTCTTCTTCAGACTCTCAGGGATCACCAGTTATTTGCTAAGTTCAACAAGTGCAAATTTTGTCTAAGATCAGTAGCATTCCTTGTCCATATTATTTTCGGTGATGGCATTAGAGTATATCCTCAGAAAACTGAGGTAGTAAGAAACTGGCCCAGACCTGTATCTCCATTAGATATTAGGAGTTTCTTGGGTTTTGCTGGTTATTACAGACGGTTTGTCGAGGGATTTTCTTCAATTTTATCTCCCATGTCTAGATTGACTCAGAAGAAGATTAAGTTTTAGTGGTCATATTCATGCGAGAAGAGCTTTCAAGAATTGAAGACTCGACTCACCTTCGCTCTAGTTCTAGCTATTCCAAATGGGTCAGACAGTTTTGTAGTCTATTGTGATGCATCCAGAGTGGGTTTAGCTTGTGTCCTCATGCAATATGGTAAGGTCATAGCCTACGCCTCCAGTCAGTTAAAGCCACATGAGAAGAATTATCCTACTCATGATCTTGAGTTAGCAGCGGTAGTTTTTGCCTTGATGATTTGGAGGCATTATCTCTATGGAGTTCATGTAGATGTCTTCATACACCATAAAAGTCTCCAGTATGTCTTTTCCCAGAAAGATCTTAATTTTTGCCAGAGAAGGTGGTTAGAGCTCTTGACGGATTACTACATAAGTGTTCTTTATCATTCGGGCAAGGCCAATGTTCTGACCGACGCTCTTAGTTGACTCTCCATGGGTAGAATTTCTCAGATTGAGGATAGTAAGAAAAAGATGGCTCAGGAGATCCATCAGCTTGCCAGAATAGGCATTCGCTTAGTCAATTCTTTAGAGGGTGGTGTATGTGTTCATAGTAGTTTAGAGTCAGCTCTAGTTTCCGAGGTAAAAGTGCAACAAGACAGGGATCCTATCCTTGTCAAGCTCAAAGAGTCAGTTCAGAATCAGGAAGTTGAGGTTTTATACTAAGGGGGAGATGGTGTTCTTCTTTTTCAGGGTCGTCTATGTGTTCTAGGTATAGATGAATTGAGGCATGGAATTCTTAGAGAAGCACATGGTGCGCGATACTCTATTCATCCAGGGGCCACTAAGATGTATCACGACATGTAGGAGATCTATTGGTGGAGTAGGATGAAGAGAGATATTGTAGAGTTTGTGGCTAAGTACTCTACATGTCAGCAGGTTATGATAGAGCATCAGAAACCTAGTGGTTCCATGCAAGAGTTCACCATTCCTACTTTGAAGTGGGAAGAAGTTAACATAGACTTCGTGACGAATTTGCCTAAAACTCGTCATTAGCATGATTTAGTCTGGGTCATTATAGATAAAATGACCAAGTCATCTCATTTCCTTCCTGTTCGTACTTCTTATTCTACCAAGGATTATGCCAAATTCTTTATCAGGAAGTTAGTCTGATTACATGGTGTTCCACTATCTATCATCTCAGAAAGAGGTATTCAGTTCACTTCTCACTTTTTGAAAGCATTCTAAAAGGGTTTCGGTACCAAAGTCCATCTCAGTACAGTATTTCATCCTTAGATAGTTAAGCAGACAGGACCATTCAGACTCTTAAAGATATGCTAAGGGCGTATGCAATTGACTTCAAGGAAGTTGGAATGACCACTTTCCTTTGATTGAGTTTGTATACAACAATAGCTATCATTCTAGTATTCAGATGGCACCATTCGAAGCTCTCTATGGTAGGAGATATAGATCTCTGATTGGTTGGTTTGAAGTTAGTGAGGCCTCAATCATACGTCTTGACTTAGTATTCGATGCCTTATAGAAAGTTCAGTTGATTAGAAAGAGACTCTGGGCTGCTCAAAGCCGACAGAAGTCCTATGCATATGTTCGTAGAAAGGACCTCGAGTTTGAGGTCAATGACTATGTCTATCTTAAGATCTCTCCCATGAAGGAAGTGAAGAGGTTCGGCAAGAAAGGGAAACTCAGTCCCCGGTATGTCGGTCCCCTCAGAATTCTTTGTCATTTCGGCAAGGTAGCTTTTGAGCTTGAGTTTCCTTCAGATCTAGCCTCAGTCCATCCAGTCTTCCGTGTCTCTTTGCTAAAGAAGTGCATAGGTGACCAAACAGTTGTTGTCCCTATTCAGAGTATCGACATTTAGAATAGCCCCTCTTATGGAGAGACTCTATTTGAAATCTTAGATTATCAGACTCGTAGATTGAGGAACAAAGAAGTCCCTCTAGTCAAGGTTCTTTGGCGAAATCAGTCTCATGAGTGAGCTACTTGGGGAGAAGAAGCAAATATGCATACCAAGTATCCTCACCTCTTCCCCGCCAATTCAGATCAAGCTCAAGGTAACAGTTCTCCTTAAGATTATTTAGTCTCATGTTAATGTTTCCAGTATAAACTTGGTACCTATTAACCATTTCATACTCAGTCATGCATTATGTGTGAGTTGTCCGTGCATTAGATATGCACGAGTTCAGTATGTTTAGCATGTAAGTCAAGAGATCAAGTTTCAGTTCTTCATGTTCAGTTCAGATTCTATTGTCTTGTATCCCTTCTCAGTAAATTCTCATTCGAGGACAAATATTCCCAAGGGGGAGATATTGTAATACCCCGCATGTTTCTAATCCTGTGATTCATACTTGAGTACATGAATTACAATGAATATCCTAGTGATAGGATAGCTTATGATGCATTAAGCATGTTCATATGAGTCACTTAAGGTAATGCAAGCTAAGAGTTTTTGAATCTATTAAGTTTTAGTGTTTGATTTTGGAAGGGTCATATTTAAACGAGTATAACTTGATGTTAATGTCGTATTATGGCTGATTTAGACCCACCAAATTGTAGAGAATCAAATTATCTTTCCAACGATACCAAATTTGCCTTAATCCAATAATCGAGCAAAAAGTTATGCCCATTTTCATGAGAGACATTAAGCATAGGCGATTGGTTAGGCGCCACCTAACCTAAGCATAGGTAGTTGGTTAGGCGCCGCCCAACCCAAGCATAGGCAATCAGTCGGGCACTGCCTAAGTCAATTGCGGGTGTTAAAAACACTCTATCTTGGGTTATTTTAAAGGTAATTAAGTCTTTAAATACTTTTTACACGTCCCTAAACTTAACCATACAAAATATATATCTTCTAAACATACTGCAATCGTATTTTCATCTCAAAGCTCATCATCTAAGAGAAATAAAGGAGAAAAACAACTAGGGCTCCATAATTAAGCTTGAAGATCCGATTTCAACGAAATTCCACCGTCAATCATCAGGAATCTTCCTTCTAAGGTATACGTAGTGTTCATCTATGGATTCAGTTCGTTCATAGAGTTCAAGAATCAATCTTTAAAATACAAAAGCTTGGTTGATTGTGGTGATATAATCATACCCATGTTTATGCTTGATTGTTTTTCCTCTTTGTTATTATAAACTATGATTTCTATACTGTTGGGTGTTGATGATCATGTTGTTGATTGGGTGATTCCCAAGATGGAATCTTTATATGTTTTGTGAATTAATTATATCATATGTGTTGGAAACATGTAAATTTTGTTATTCATGAGTTAAAATTTGGTGATTTCACCTATGCTTAAGATGTGCATGTAAGGTGTTTGATAAAATGCCGAAGGAACTAGAAATCATGCAATATAGCTAAATTGTGACTAAGTGAAGGATTCATGATATTTCCTTACTTTCCAATGACTTCTATGTTGTTAATGTAACTTGTAAATGTTGTTTTAATACTTATGAACTATTCTTATGAGATTATGCTATGTTTACTAGCAAATCCTACTTATGAGCAATATGTATGATAACCATGCAATCCACATGAACTTCCATGCTATTGGTATGTGTTGCCAATATAATTATGCAATGAACATGATATTAATATTGTGTAAGTACTTCCATGTGATATGAAATCCTTTCTATGCAATACATTGTTGATAACCATGCTTAGTATGAGATCCCTATTTA
>NC_061121.1:70299204-70404787 GCF_002878395.1 Capsicum annuum
ATTGGCAACACATACCAATAGCATGGAAGTTCATGTGGATTGCATGAACTTCCATGCTATTGGTATGTGTTGCCAATATAATTATGCAATGAACATGATATTAATATTGTGTAAGTACTTCCATGTGATATGAAATCCTTTCTATGCAATACATTGTTGATAACCATGCTTAGTATGAGATCCCTACTTATGATATTATAAATTATGGACACTACTCTTATGATTAAGTCAGTCATGTTTGTCAGTTTCCTTCCATCGAGTCCTGGGGGTACTTGTACCCGAAAACTATAGCTGTGTGCCTATATCCATGTCATGTTTCATGATATCCAAACTCAAGTTATGATTCCATAGACTTCAGTCAGTCATGTCACTCTAAAAAAAACTTATGATCTTAGTCAGTTGCCAGATATCAGTAATATTTTGCCAGTCAATGGAATTCAGTAAGATTAAGTCATGCATAGTCAGTTATTCATGTCCAATCCCTCCATATGAAAGTAGAGGTTAGCACCGAGTGAACCAAGGATGGGAACTCACCCGTCAGTTCAGGGTGTGATTCTTAGTAGCAATCCTTGTGTTGCCAACTACTTAGCCAGCATAGGTTGATATCTTAACCCGTCAGATTATGGTTGATGAGGTGGCTTAACCTGTCAATTTAAGGTTCCCACCGTTCTCATTGAGTACCCGCTAGATAAGGGTCACTCACAGCTGTCCTTACCAGTGGTGCGGTATTGACACCCCTCCAGTCGGGGCAGAGATTGGACCCCAGCTTAGCCATAACAGCATACATGGGGCATGTCGGTTAAATACTACTTCCCACAGTTTCAGTATCAGTCTCAGTAAAAGAACACAGATAGTTTTTAGATTTTAGTATATACAGGACTGTCAGATACAGTCATCCATGTTATTAGTTTTAGTATCAGCTAGCACAGTTATCAGTAAACCATGTATTAGCTTACAAGTCATGCTATCACGTATTCATGGTCCCAGTTTCTATATATGTCTGTTTGCACTCCAACGTTCATATTAGTCAGTCAGTGTTGTTCATGCATGAAAACCTTTATGTTCAGCCTACCTTCCTCATATACTCAGTACTCCAGTTGTACTGACGCATTTGCGCTATGGTGCTTTCTTTTCATGTTACACCATAGGTTTCGAGACACGAGCTCCAGCCCAGCAGTAGCAGTAGCGTTTCAGTCGCAAAGACACAGTGAGACCTCATTGATTTGAGGACATTATGATCTGCTTAATTTATTTATTTCCTCAGTTCAGTTTTATGGAGTTAGTTGGAGACATGTTCCTTCAACTCCTTATTCAGACAGTTTAGAGGCTTTCAGATTTACTTTCAGATTTACATCTAGATTTAGTTGTTTTGGGTATTTTAGCCCATATGATTGTATTTAGTTGAACCTTATGGCCTTACAGTTCCATGTATTCCGCTTTATTATATTATGGTTTACAGTATACAATTACAGATATCAGTCATGGGTTAGCTTGTGGTCCCTTGAGGTCATAAGCACCGTGTAGCATTCCGGTTCAGTAAATCGGGGTGTTACACCCACACTTAAAAAATCTACTTTTTATCCGAAGTGAATTTAAAATTAAAAATATAGAAATACTCCTTAAGGCCTCTAGGCCTAGCTAGTAGCATCTTTTGTATTCATGGGATCCGCAGGACCCCATACATCATCTTTTCTATTCTACAAGCTCATGTTTATGGTACTCGAACTTCCCATTAACCTGTAACTCAACCAAAAACAAAAACTACGTGAAATAAAACAAAAAAAGCTAAAAAGAAAATATACCAAATTAACTTATTTAGACTCCCAAGCAGCACTTAATTTAGTGTCGCGGCACGACCTAACTTAACTCAACCATATTCCTTTATCTTTTTCCTCAAACGTGGAGGCCATCGTCCTATACTTTTCTCCATTCATGGGTGTGAATTCTTAAGAGCAGCAGGTTTCTCAACTTTAGCCTTTTTAGGCTTAGGAGATAGAGTCTTAGGTTGCTCAATCAATTAATTTGAAGAGGTCTTTTGTGGACTAGCCAACCCACAATTTTCCCTTTCAATAATATTGAGCATATATAAGTCTTTAATTTGGGATGTAATTGTGGGTGCTTTGTATACATCAAACACCACCTCTTCATCCTCTACTCTCATTTTGAGCGTACCTTCTATAACATTAGTCAGGGCTTCTCCGATTGCTAAGAATGGACGCCCCAAGATGATTGGTGCCTGTTCATCTGTATCAAAATCAATAATAATAATATCAGCACGTATAATGAATTTATCAACCTTTATAAGGACTTCCTCAATTATTCCATCCGGGTTTGTAAATGTCCTATCTGCCAACTGCAATACCACATTGGTCAATTTTGGCTGTCCTTAGCCCAATATCTTAAAAACCGATAGGGGCATCAAATTAATGCTCGCCCAAAGTCACTTAGTGCATTGACATCTTTTCTCTTAATTTGAATGGGGATAGCAAACTTCCCCTTAACTCTTAATTTCTTAGGGATTTTCTGTATTATCACTGAACTACACTCTTCAGTGAGTGTTATTGCTCCTATATTCTGCAATTTCACCATCTTTGCCTCCACACCCCTTAATGACTTTGCATACTTAGGCATACTTTGCAAAACATCTAACAAAGGTAAGTTAATATAAAGTTCTTTAAATGTATCAATGAACTTTTTGAATAGGGCATCCTCCTTCGCTTTAATGTTCCTTTGAGAGAAGATTAATGACAGTGTCTTTTTCACTTCTGCCTCAAAAACATTTTCTTTTAATTACTCAGACTTCCTTGAATTTTCGGCAACTCTGTCTTTTACCTGTTGGGTCACCATATTAGCATCTACCTCCTTTGTTTCCTTGGGAGGTTCTCCTTGAAGCTCTTTACCACTTCTCAAGGTGATTGCAATAACCTTCTTTGGATTTTATGCATCTGCTGGCAACCCACCTTGTGGTCTAGTATTTATTGCCCGTGATAATTGCCTCACTTACAACTCTTCCCTTCTTGTGGCCACTTGCTGATTCTACAATTCTGCCTATTGACTTTTTAGATCTGCAAACAATTGTGCTTGACCATCTAAGAGTTGTTTCAACATTTCTTCCATGTTGCTCATTGATAAATTTGATTGGGCCTGCGACTGTGGGGAATTCCTTTTCTGATTTGGTAGCTGAGACTGCTAGTTCATGTATTAGGCATTACCATAATTTGACCTTTGAGCATTACCTACATGCATCACAGATTCTAGATTTGAAGGAGACATGGCAGCTGCATGACTATTATTTTCACATACCTCACACCAACCTACAACTTGTTAGATGGCATTGACTGTGGTGCAAGTTGTGTTGCTCCCAAAGTTCAGTTAACACTTTAGATTCAATTGATGCAAGAGTAACCAAATAAAGGGTTTGGAAATTTGTAAATTGAAACTAAACAATATGGAAAGTAAAGATCTAAAGATAATAAATAACAGAAAACCTAGGGTTGAAGCACTTTGAACAATCATATTATGCTTTTGGATTTCATTCATCAACTCGCCCATCTTGGTTGTTGATTCATAGGATTAATTACGTGATTATGGTTTCCAACCCTCTAATCTATAACCTTAGTTGAGCCTTACACCTACATTGTTGAGCGGGGATGTAATAACTCACTTAAGTTCTTTACAAATCTCATCTTACGTGAGAATCAAGTATTGTACCTAAGTACATCCCGGTCCTAGATACTAATCTGAATTCCTTATTTCATAAAGAAATACAAACCAAACCCTGCTTATTACCATTTTCTACCTCTCCATTCCCTCTGTCGAGTTCACAAGGTCGACAATATATATATTCTAAAGGTTATTAGTCCTCAAAACTAACTAAAAAAAGAATAAGCAAACAACCAATAGTGATAAGCAAAGAAAAAACACTTAATCCTTTACAATAATACTCATGTTCTTGGCTTCAACCCCGAAAAAAGGGTGTGTAGCCACGCATGGTTATTATCGTAACAACAAGGTTGTATTTAAAGAGTAAAAACATATATGATCTAAGTAAAATTAATAGAAACCTAATAATGGAGTTGTATAAGACCCTTGATCTCCAAAATATGTCAAAATATATGTAGAAATGTGATTCAGCATGTATATATAGCATAAGGGTAAGCCAAATCTGTGTAGGAGTTACATTAGCTTAAAACGCCATGGGTGGAGTGGACTACATTCCTATGGAATGGGGTATGTGCTGTACTTTGTATTTCATAGGTGTGGAGAAAACGATGCATTATAAATGCATGCACTCTCTGGAATTTGTCATACGAATTTTTGTTAAGTGTTGGCCCTTCCTTCTTCCATCTCTTGTCTTGTGGTGTCTTCCCCATGAATTCCTCGCCTAATTAAAATAAAAATATCATCATATTCATCTCCAAAATAATTCTTCATCATCACACCATATTAATTCGAATCTCAAAAACACTAAACCAATTACGATGAATCAAACACAAGAGCTTAGACCAGGTTGGTTTCATGATCTTTCCCTTCAAGTTTCCACTCTTACTTTGACTCATATGAAATTTTTACACTGATAAAAAATTGTTACACATGTCATTACATATTTTAAACCATAAGGAACTCATAGAACTCAGTATAATCGAACAAGATAGACTAGAAAAGCAACTAGCTCAAACTAGGAAGACTAGTTTTCTATATTGAACTCAAATTGACTCTTTTAAGTACAAACACACTTGGACTTCACTTGGAATCTTATAAGCACATCCTTTAACTCATTCATCTTATTATGAACCATTTTAGCTTAGAATCATACTAAAAACAAGGCTAAAAGGGCTAGAATAGGGACACTAGTATGCATAAATACACCCAACATCACCACCCTAAACTTAAAACCTTGTTCGTCCTCGAACAACTCTTAACTACAATAATGATTAACTAAGGAGACTCTACACTTCTACTAGATGTAGGACAGTCAAGATAGCCATACAATGACTACATAAAATACAAGTTACTACTTTAAGCATGTTATTTACACAATTTCAAAGCTTATGAACACTATTCAAAACATCCCAGCCTCAAGAATGGACTCACCTAGTTGGCAAACTCATGCTTATTATTCAATCTTGGACATCATACAATTAAACCAAATTCATCAAACATGTTCCCTCACTATAAGAGTGCTACCCATAATTACTCACAATAATCCAAATCATATAATGATAGGTACAAGAATCAGATTACGCTCACTCTTACAAAGAATTCACAAGTTACACACAATGAACCGTATGCTTTCCCTTATTGTAATGCTCCACTAATATCAGAATGCCAAGTATAAGATCAAATAGGTCTCTGTTGGATTGTAATGTAGGATAAGGGATAGGTAGGAACTTTTTTGGGTTTTACGAAGAGTCATAGAGAGATTCTTAAATTTGAGTACTGTATTTGAATCCTTAATTGAAAACTCTAACTTGTTCTTGAAAGAAACTTGAGAGAGACACTATATTTTGGTTGAATCGGGGATAAATCCCATGTTTTAGACTTTTATAGGGGTGGGAAATTGACCCTTCTGCTCTTAAAAATATGAATATTTAATGACTGAAATTAGGGATAGATGCTATTATCGATGCGGCACATTGATGGCTGCAACGTGATATTTTTTGCATCACACCATGATCACATCAAGCCTCAGATGTTTTGGCTATGGCAGCCAACACAACTATTGACCAACGGGTTGGCGATGCGGCGCACCATGATCGCGTTGGTCCACTATTTTAGGACTTCGAACATGATCTAAATTAGTTCCAAAAAATCCAAAACATGTATGGGAACACCTATTGACCTTCCTGATCATGAACTGATAAAATTACGGACCATTAAAGGATGTTAAGGTGGCAAAATAAGATTGCCAACTTTTGAAGGCAAATAATGGGCTATGTCTGGGAACCTAGCTAGAATTTTCTAAGTCTGGGACCCCTTGACAAGCCTAAAGGGATGAATTAAGCTTTAGGATTTTATGGGGTCTTAAACTATTTTTTTTGCAAAATAGGCAACATTAATGTCCTCTTATGCTGAATCAAGTTTGGATGATTTTAATGCCTGGGATTTTTCCCTTTTTAAATCATTCTTATCTATCTCTTATTATTTTTTGAGCTCATGGGTTTTTAAATTTCTATCAGTTCATCCATGGTGATGGTCTTTAGGTTTTTGGCTTCAGTTATAGCATCTACTTTTCCTTCCAAATACTTAGGAATAATACCAAGAATTTTTCTTACTTGATTGTACAATAGAATTACTTCTCCCAAGCAGTGAAGCTCATTTGTGATAGAAGTGAACCTTGTATGCATTTCTTAGATTGTTTCTCCTTCTTTCATGGTGAAGGTTTCATATTAAGTGGTCAGCATGCCCACTTTTGAATCCTTCACATTAGTTGTACCTTCATGAGAAGTGTTTAATCAGTCCAAAATTTCCTTAGCTATTTCATAAGATGAAATCCTGTTATATTCATCTGGTCTAATGCCACATACAAGCAATTTCTTTGCCTTGTAGTTCTTATCAATTCATTTCCTATCTTCTTCATTGAATTGTGTCTTGTTTTTTATAACCATTCTTTTAACACCTCATTTGACTTCTCTTAAAGGTACATAAGGAACATCAAAAATAATGTCCAAAAGTTCACTATCCTCAGCCATCAAACTTCCTTGTTTTCCATCACCCACAGTACTTTTCATTGAATTTAGGTGGTCTAGTGGCCGATTGCCCTTCTTAAAGGTTAGGTGGAGCAAATATGCTAACCAAAGACACTCTATGTATGACCCTTTTAGAGTGAACTCGCTCTGATACAAATTGTTGAACCCTTGGGGTTTTCACCACACAGTGCGGGACTAGGTCCCTAAAAATCAATCATAAATAATCTATAAATATAGTGTAAGAAAAGTAGAGGTAGTGCAAGAAAGAAAAAACACATAAGATTTTACATGGAAACCTCCTTGATCAAGGGAGTAAAAACAATGGATTGCTCTTACAAACACCGACAAAATCAACAATATTTAACCGCATGATTAGAGATTCAATTTTAGCCAAACTCTAGGGTCCTTTCTCTTGTAATAACTCTACTACAAGCTCATCTTGTCAACTCAACCAAGGACCCTCTACACTGATTAACTCTAATCAGCCACAAACTTAGGAAACTCTACCTAAGCACTCTTGAGAAACTACAAAGAAAGAAATTACTCTTATAGCATGAGTAATTCTTTTACAATTCAGCACTGAAGAACACTCACTCACTCTTTAAGCATACTGCAAAGTTAAGAACATGAGCAATGCTTGAGCAATCTTGAAGCAGAGTTTTCACTGCCTCTCTTCACTCTTTAGATTTGTCCAAAAACTGAGTGATGAAGAATGCTATTTTTCCTTTTATAGTTGGGTCATGATTAGGGCTAAAATCTCATTGGACCAGGTATCCTATTCGGTATAAGTAACACCTGCAAGTTTGTTACACCAGAGGACAAAATTGTGCAGACACGCCTGCCAATTATACTTTACCATACAAATCTAAGGACCTAGTCCCTTTAATTTAGATGATTATCATCAAAACTACAAATAGCAGGATAAGATATGGAAGCTAAAATAAGCCTGCATACAAGCCGCAACAAGTGGGAAAACAATGGATAAAGATCGGATAAAATCTCATGAGGAGGAGTTCCATGTGCCGCACCCCTCAAATCAAGGATCTTAGACATGTTCCACACCACCAAAAGAATGGACATTTTAAATGTGTAAAAACCCATAAATATTGGGGTTACTGCTTTGGCCGAGCTACAGACCATGCATCGCACCCCCAGGCTATGTAACCCCTGTACCTCTAAAATGACTGAACCTAGTTTTCTACTGGGTTTAGGTTGAGGGAAATGTATTTAATGATTTTATATAGGGTAGATTATGGATTAATTAGTGGTATATATAAATTGTATCTTATACAAAATGAGAAGGTATCATGGGAAGCAACACACATAAGAGAGAAGAGAAGGCACCAAGGGCTCTATTTTAGTGTTCTTGTTTCTTTAACTTTATTTTTCTTGTATCTTCAGTTATGAATTATTTAATGGTGATTCTTTGATAACTAGGAGTGGATAAATACCCTCTTTCTATAGTTTAGTCTACGAACATAACTACTTAGAGTATAGTCAAGTTGGCTAATATAAATTATCATATTTGGTTGTTCTTATATTCTTGTGCTTACTGTTATGTTAATTCACAACCTTTAGAATACATATATATTTCCTTAGTGAGACATAAAGGAATAAAATTATACTAGGATAAAGAGCATAAGAAATTGGTTCTTGCCTTTAAGATGATTAAAAATAAGATTTGCAGTTTGTTATGAGATGAAATACAAATGCATTTTCATTAGTTCCTATATCCCCACTCAATGATATAGTTGTAAGTAAAATATAAATAGACGATTAGAGGCACAAAAGACCATAATCATGATATTAACCCCATAAATTTATAACCAAAATATATAACTTAACCAAAAAGATTATATAACTTCACATGATCGTTCAAGGAGCCTCAATGCTAGTATTATCATAATTATTGTTCACAACATTTTAATTTCCTTTTTAATTCATTGTTACTTTTATAATCATAAAACTTAACTCTGTTTGATTAAAAATCTCACTTGTTCAAACGTAGTAGTAATACCTTAATTGGACTATCTACTAAATTCCAAGCCCTTGTAGGATCCATTTTGTGTAAATTTATTACTTGCATGGCCACGTACACTTACGTATGTGATTAAATGCAGAAAGGTTTTTGCATTGTTGCCAGGGACTTGAATAATTAACAACATTCTAATTTTTAGTTTTACTATTGTGTTTGATAAGTGCTTGAAACTTGGTCTTGTCTACTAAATTTGCGTGTATTAATTTGAATATTATGTGAGCGGGTAAGGTAGAGGGAATTGATTTAAGGACATCTCTAACATGTGCGATGCCTACACAAATTAAAAAAAAATCAATACTTCTCTACCCTATCCTACAAGTTCAACAAGATGAGACTAATCCTATAGCTATTTGTGATGAACGACCAGTCTACAAGACAAGAGGTAATCCTACTCGTAACTAGTGTAACCTTTGGTATTTGAAAAGCAGATACAGGAGGAATATTTGAGCTTAAATAGAAATGGTGTAATTTTTGCACACAAGAAGATAGTTTACATGCTTGTCATATAAGGATCCATAGTTTTATCATAAGATTATTCTAGAGATCAGTGACACTTTGTTTCCCACAGAAGCCTTCAATGATTACATGAGGCTCACTCTTTAACCATACTCACTTTTAGGAGAAGAAAAAAGATGGTTGAAAGTTGAACCTTTAAATTCCATAACCAAATAGGATGACCTATAAAAGAGTCATTATTCAATTTTTTCCTTCTGTAAGACTATAAGTCTAAGAAGTAAAAGATTAATTTTCAAGAATAAGATTGAAGAGAATTTATACTAGGCATAGTAGAGCTTCAAAGGTATACCCAGTGATTGCCGTTATCACTAACAATCTAATGATATTATATCCCAAATATTTATAGGAAGTCTTGACCCAAATAACAAATTTTAGGTACATTCAGATATAGGTGGTCAATCATTAGAAAGGACCGATGATGAACTGTACACTCTCTTAAACCATAGTATATTATATTAACTTGACTGATATCGTGATGCATCTCGAGGTTTGGTAAAAAAAAACCTATATGATTAAGGTAGATAATAATACTACTTTGGCTACTCTATTAGTGTGGTTTCAAAATCCATGATTGGGTAGCTTATCAACTTGAGCTTTTCATAGACTCAAGCCTAGGTTAATGCAGTTTAATTGCTATAGACTTGATGTGAGATCTGGTAATAGTGGTCACTCTATAGACTTATGTGGAAAAAAACAAAGGTTGGTGAATTTTTTGGGAAATGCATAAAAGGGAATCGAAAGTATGGTAATGCCTAAATTCACAACTAATAGAGTCAGCCAAACTACTCTTATGACAATAATAAGGTCCAACCCTAGCAGTTTTAGCAACAACAAGGTATTCAAAACAATGCTTAGGCAACCAAAATATAATAAACTTCGAAAAGGATTCAAGCCAACAAAGAATAAATAGTTGCAGAGATCAAGATTCAACAATTGGCACAAAACATTAGACATGTAGATGGTCTAGTTAGCTTAGTTACAAAATAAAAACCTTAAGGGGGTTTGAATAGTGATAAAAATTAAAATCCAACAAAATTTATTGCAATCACCTTGAGAAGTTGTAGATATTTTATTGATGCATCTCTAATGAATAATCATAAGGTGGAAGAATAGAGAATTATACCTAAGCAGAAGCTGACACAAAGGGGAAGTCTGAGTGTCTAAATAAATAATTGGTTGAGCAATCAAAAAATAAAACACCACCACTGTTCCTCAAAATCTTAAGAAATCAAAAACGGGTACTTCGTTTAAATTTTTTGAAAAATTCAAAGAACTTCACATTAACCTTCCTTTGTTAGATTTTTATAGCAGATGCCCAAGTACGCTAAGTACCTGAAGGATATAGTGACAAACAAAAAAAGCCTTGGGATATTGAGTTTGTAGAATGTATGGAAGAGTTTTATTTTGTGCTTATTAGAAAGATGCATAGAAAGTTCAATGATCTTGGGAGTGTTTTACCCTCCCCATACAAATTGGTGAAAGTGATATTGTTTAAGCTTTGAGTAAATTAGGGGAAAGAATATATTTGATGCCCCTTCCTATATTTAAAACTTTGTGTTTAGGGAATCCAAGGCCTTTATCAATTGTTCTTACGAGGGCGGACAAAACTACAATGTCCCCAAGGGTAATTATTGAGGCTATTCTTATCAAGTCTTGTAAGTTGATTATCCTTAGTGACTTTGTTATTCTTGACTATAAGGAATATGAAAGGGTACCAATCATATTGGTACATCTATTTTTACCAATCGATAAAGTTTTAATAGATATTAGAGAGGGTACACTAAAGATGATACTAAATCATATATGGTTTTTATAGTATACAAAACACTTAACACAGCCTTAGACTATAATAATTTATTCATGTTCCCAATTATGAAAGTGAATAAATGTGGGGTGGTGGATTTCTATTTTCCAATCATCATTTTGGATTTTCTCACATAATTGCAAAATCCGGCCCATAAGCCGAAGCTTGAAAAAGATTCCATGGATCCTGCATAGGGTGAGAACTATAATAAAAAGGCAATTTCAGATAGTAATATTGGTAGATTAAAGAACAAAAAAAAGTTATGCTCAAAAGTTAAGAAGTGATTGAGAGACTGTTGATCATGGTTGTGTTGTGAGTCATGTTGCGACATTAAATTTGATGTTTCTTGTGAGGCAATCCACAGTTTAATAAAGTTAGTCATTTTATGTAGTGTCACCTTATTTTTTGTTTGTTCATGTTTTAAGATTGAGGTATGTTTGAGTACCCGGAATCTAAGTTTAGAGGTGAGGTTAAAGAACTAGCATGGGGTCCTCCAAACCCCTTGCTGGATATAGTGGAAATTGATATGTTGTTGGATGGGTCTAGAGTTCCTAGGAAGTAATCCTAATCCTTATTTTTTAATTTATATGTTGTGGACATATTATGATTTTATATGTGGGGTGGAAATTGTTTGACTTATTTTTGGTGAAGTGCGCTACAAGATTTAAGTTTTGATTTATTGGAATTTTTTTAATATTTCATAAAAAATACAAAAAGAATTTTTCTTTGATTATTTTAAAGCTTTGTTGTTTTGTCCATAGTAGAATTACACTTCACCTACCCCTTATTTTCTGGTTCTTCTATAAAGGGAAGCCCTTTGAATACAATATCCTTTTTGATCTTTTAGAGTAATTTTAAAGTTTTATCATTTGGAATAAATATATATGCCGTAGCTAGGTGCTATGCATGATTATTTGTTGCAAGTGGTGTTGAATTTTATGGTATAATGTGAAAATTGAATAATTTCTTTGATACACCTAGGTCTTTTATCTAACCCTTAATATTCGATTAATTTTGAATTCTTGGGATTACTTGGTTAAGAGTATATGGAGATCCTTGTAGAGTTAAACATGTTCCATGTTTGTTGGATTTTATGTTATATTCTATATTTTCATATTGATATCTAGAACTTGCCTATTGAGTTTACATTGAAAAATACAGAATGTTGAGTTTAGGATATGATATATGCATTTCTTTGATAGCCATATTTTATTCCTGCTTTATCCACCCATTATGCATGATCTTAGTTAGCCAATTTTAGACTTTAGTCTATTCTATGGTAGCCTAAAATGTAGTTTATTCCTTTTATTTAATTGACCTTAGTTTGATTTACAACCCCTACACATTTTAGATGAATGATTAAGATAATAAGGAATATAAAACTGAAGAAGGGAAATGACACAACCCTAAATCGGGCCTTGTATTAGGGGCATATCAAACCCAACAAGGACCAGAGATCATCCCGTAAACTTACCTAACCATTACATCCATCCACAAGTGTCAGATGAACCCTAAACATATAACAATGAAGCGAAAACAAGACTAATAATCATAGCTTAATAAGTGTTTAATCGATCCATTAATGCCACATACTAAGCAAATATACACAAGTCCTCGGTCATACACAAAACCTCTACAAATCCTATGCTAATAGTGTATTGGGACAAGCCCCGGACAATAGCCAAAACAAAGTCTAACACAACTATGACATAAGATAGAAAGACCCTAAAATGTATGTCTTCCAAAGTATAAAAGCTAACCACTTCAAAGTCAACAGATGAACTGCTTGAACACGTGGTCACTATGCAGGAAGAGAAGAAAAATCTTCGGCCTCTGTGTCGCATGGGGACACAACATTTGGAGATAGTTAGCAGTTCGAGAAATATCACGTAACTCAATATAAGGATAAAAAAGTGCCATCATTCAAAACCAAATCAAACAATCACATGCAATAATACTTATATACATAGGCATATATGTGAGTATATATATACATTGAGTGTCAATAATGTAATAACCCAGGAAATTTTTCGTTGAAATTTTGTGCGTAAACCTGTTGGGTTCTATCTTCTTAAATGAATTATAAGTTTTCCATGTGAAATTCTTAGATTATGACCCACCATTGTGTAGAGTATTGAATAAGCTTTCCAATGATATGTGGATAAACCAAAACAGACACCCGAGTGATGAGTTATGAACATTCCGATCGAACCGTGAATAGTAGTGAATAGTAAAATATGCAAAAAAAAAAGTACTGAGGCCTGGCGTATTTTTTCTCCAACTTTAAACGATCATAACTCATTGTACATAATAATCTCGATAATCTACTATATATAAACGGAAAGCTCTGCGAGTCCTCTTTCCAATGAAATTGGTTTCATCCAATTTGTCTATAGGAGCAGAAAGTTATGGTCGATCTACTTCAGCCTATCAAAAGTGAATTTTTGGGTCAAATTCAAACGATCATAAATCCTCATACTCAATGATCTGAGTGAGATACTATATATCAACGGAAAGATATGGGAGTCCTATTTTTAATGAAATTAGTTTCATCCAATTTGGATATCGGACTAAAACGTTATTGTTGATCTACTTTAGACTATCAAAACAGTCCACCAAAGAACAGTTTTGAGAATTTTTTTAATTTTTGGGGGAGTTTTGGTCATTCCCCCTCACCCAAAATCATTCCAAACCCTACATTAAAGCCTATTATAAGCATTATACGTTATATTTCATCAAATTCCCTCAAAAAGAAAACCCTAAGCTCTTACATCCAACTTCAAGAACCTCCAAAGTTAACCATTAATTCTGCAAATTTATTAAAGATTCCAAGTTCCTAGGTCAAGAACTTCAAGAACCTCCAAAGTTCACCATTAATTCTGCAAATTTATTCAAGATTCTAAGTTCCTAGTTCAAGAACTCCAAGAACCATTATTCAAAGGCACGATTAACATCTAAAAAATGAGTATCGATCTAAAGTTCATCATTCAAGGTATGTGAGGTTTTTCAACAAGAGCTCTCTTTCGTTCTTGTGCCCAAAAGTAATTTTCTTTACAAAGGTATGATTTTTATTTTACTTTTATGAATTTGAAGCATGAAACTATATCTTATGATGATCATTATGAAATCTTGATGTTTATGATTTTGAAAGATGAATTTACATGTGTGGAGATATAAAGCATGAATCTTGAATGATATTTATCATGATTTTGATATTTGGGTTATGAATTCCCATTGGAAATTGTGTTTTTTAGAAAGAGTGTGTTATAAGCACGTTGATGTGAAATATTTGAGATATTTTGAATGATTTTACCTTTTGGCATTAATGGATTTGCTTTGAACTCGAGTATGAAAGAAATCCACAACGTGGTTGATTTTGATAGATGGAAAGCATGATGGCTCCCGATGTATATTTATATATTACTAAAATTGTTTTGTTGTGGATTGTCTTTAAAATAATTTGTGCTGAGTTCGGGAGGAATCTTTAGCACCGAGTGGAAGGCATAAAGCGACCTTACTTCCCTAGAACTACGTGCCCCCGTCGGAGTGAGTCGGAGGCTGATTTATATAGTGCTCACTAGTTTGTGTGGATTTGATATTGATAGTCCTACTCTGATGACAAGGATAGGATGGCTCTCCCGAACGTTGGTTGTACGTTGGACTCCATGTACCTCACATGGTTTATGTCGGTTATAGGATCTCCTAGTGTGTGTGTGTTTCCTTATGTCTATGGTTAATGGTGAAGTTCTTTGAAAGTGGAATTGTGAAATTTATTCTTTCGAAAGATTTAAATGACATTTACATTATGAGAATTGATATTATTGATAAATATAAAGTGATTGACAAATTATATGATGACTCACATGTGTTATTAGACTTATTTCATCCTATCATGATTATGATGACTTTTTTTATCTATGTGAGTTTTTTATACATCCTGTATATTTCTTATAAATATTTATGATGATGATGTTTATAAAACTGCATACACCCCCATATACTCAGTTTCTTTCCATGGTACTGACCTACATCTTCGGATATAGGCTACATTTTCTGGGAATGTAGGTTCAGGTGCTCAGTTCCAGGTTCGATAGTGATTCTTTGGGTATGCTGTTCTACATCCTCTATCCTGGTGAGTCCTCATGTTCCGAGGACGTGATGTCTGATGTTGGTTTCACAAAATTATATACATTTGATAACTGAGTATGAGTCGGTTGGGGCATGTCTCAATGGCTCACTAGTTTTATTGATTTTCTTCGAGGCTTGTCAGACTAGTATAGATGTTGGGAGTTGACTAATAAGTCGTATTTTGCTATCTTTCTGAAATTCTTTTATTCTTGGATGATGATTACTCTGTTGATATTTGAGTGTTATTTATAGAAACCCCGTAGATTCATGTTGAACTGAATGAAAATGGCTCAAAGAGTTAGCTTGGGGCTACTCGTAGACTCAAGCACCGTGTGACGCTTTGGGACCCATTTTTGGGTTGTTACAAACTTAGTATTAGAGCCTAAGGTTTTAAGGTGTCTTAGGGAGTCTGACAAGCTGCGTTAAGTAGAGTATTGATCATCGGTCTGTAGTGTGCCACATCTATGAGAAAGAGGCTACAAGACATTTTAGGAAAAAGTATGATTCTTTCTTTTAGAAGTCTATTATTCTTAAAGTGTCTCTCTCTGCTATTGATTCATGGTCTTCTCTTTCAGAAATATGCCTCCATGTCGAGTGAGAAGAAATAATAATGGTCAACAACCTCAACCCGCTGACCCATTGAATGAAAATATATCTCATGCTCAATTTCAGGCAGCCTTTTAGCCGCTGGTCCAAGCTGTTACTGCAAATGTTCAGGCCAACCCAAACCCGAATCCACAGCAGTTGGGAGGTGATTCAACTGCTGCCAAGATCCATAAATTCATGCGGATAAATCCACCAGAATTCTATAGGTCCAAGTTTGATGAGGATCCATGATTGTTTTTAGAGGAGGTGCGGAAGATTACTCAGGTGATGCATGTATTTGAAGAACATAGTGTGGAGTTGGCTGCGTAAAGGTTGAAAGACCTTTCTTATGACTGGGTTATTGCTTGGAAGAAAGGTAGAGGTGAGGGAGCTGTCCCTACAACTTAGCAAGAGTTCCAGGATGCATTCCTAGATAAGTTTTTCCCTTTAGAGATGAAAGAGGCGAAAGTAGAAGAGTTTATGAACCTACGATAGGGCTCTATGACTGTTAGGGAGTTAGTGGCTGATAATTGGGCTAGTATGAGTAAGTTTATGACTAGAGTATCTAGTTATGTGGCTAAAGAGTGTAGGTCTGCTATTCTGAATAGTGAGATGAATCTTTCTAGGCTGATGACTCATGCCCAATGGATTGAGGCAGACAAGATTAAGGAGAGAGATAGAATGATAGGGAATAAGAGAGCTAAGTCCCAGTAGCATAGATAGGGTCAGACTAGATCGGAGGGAGGGAGTCACTCTTAGTATTAGGACCGTTCATCTATGCCAGCACCATCATCTACTAGTGGTCCCGTCCCTAGAGGTAGGCATGAGCAAGGTAGCAGGTCATATGCATCCAAGTCCCAGTACAGTGCTGGCAGTAAGCTAAATTATCCCCTGTGTCCTAAGTGTGGTAGTGCTCATTCGGGTGAGAAGAGAGGTTATTTTTGGTGTGGTAACATGGGTCACAGAGTTAGATATTTTCCACAAGATGGAAAAGGGCATCGTGAATATCGCTCTCAGACCAGTCTCAGACTGTTAGTGCTCCAATTCCAGCGACTCGTCCAGCCCCAGCTCAGGGCGCCTCTTCTAGAAATATTGGTGGGCAGCGCCAGAATAGATTCTTTGTTTTACCGTCCCGTAAGGATTAGGAGGACTCTCCCGATGTTGTTATTGGTATGCTTTATATATTTTAGTTTGATGTGTATGCTTTGTTGGATCCTGGATCTAGTGTCTCATATGTTACACGTTTGATTGCTGTGAATTTTGAAATGAATCCTGATATTATTCCTGAGCCTATCCTATTTTCTACCCCAGTGGGTGATTTGATTAGTACCCAAAAAGTGTATAAAAAGTGTCCTGTTACCGTTCTTCATAGAGTCTTGTTGGCTGATCTGATTGAGTTAGACATGGTAGTTTTTGAGGTGATTCTGGGTATGGACTGGTTGTATTTTTCTTATGCCTCTATTGATTGTCGGACTCGAGTGGTCATGTTTCAGTTTCTGGGTGCATCCGTGTTTTAGTGGTCTGGGAATTCTGTGTCACTGGAGAGTCAATTTTTCTCTTATCTCAAAGTTAGAAATCTTATTTCCAAGGGGTGTTTACCATTTGGTTAGAGTCAAAGACACTAAGTCTAAGACTCCAACTCTCCAGTCTGTTAACGTCGTCAATGAGTTTTCTGATGTCTTTCTGGAAGATCTCCCAGGGATACCTCTTGATAGAGAAATAGAGTTCGGGATTGATCTTCTTCTCAATACTCAGCCCATTTGTATTCCTCGTTAACCTATGACCTCTACAGAACTTAAAGAGTTGGAAAAGAAACTCAAAGATCTACTAGATAAGGGTTTTATAATGCCTAGTGTTTCTCCTTGGGGTGCTCCTGTGTTGTTTGTGAGAAAGAAAGATGGCTCTTTGCGTATGTGCATTGATTACCGCCAACTGAATGAAGTCACCGTAAAAAATAAGTACCCCCTTCTAAGAATAGATGATTTGTTTGACCAATTACAAGGTGCAAGTTATTTCTCAAAGATAGACCTTCGTTCCGGCTATCATTAACTCAAAGTTAAGGAGTGTGAGATCCCAAAAACTGCTTTTCGAACTCGTTATAGCCATTTTGAGTTTCTTGTTATGTCTTTTGGGTTAACTAATGCCCCATCAGCTTTCATGGACCTCATGAATCAAGTGTTCAGACCATATCTGAATATGTTTGTCATAGTGTTCATCGATGTTATACAAGTGTACTCCCGTAGTGAGGATGAACATTCTAATCATGTTCGAACTATCTTGCAAACCCTTAGAGATCACAAGTTGTTTTCCAAGTTCAGTAAGTGTGAGTGTTTGCCAAGGTCAGTTGCTTTTCTAGGTCATATCATTTCTTCTGAGGGTATTAGAGTTGATCCCCAAAAGATCAAAGCTGTTAGAAATTGGCCTAGACCTATGTCTCCAACTAATATTTGAAGTTTCTTGGGTTTAGCTGGCTATTACTGCCGTTTTGTTGAGGTTTTCTCCTCTATAGCATCTCCTATCACTCGGTTGACCCAAAAGAAAGTAAAGTTCTTGTGGTTTGAATCTTGTGAGAAGAGTTTTCAGGAGTTGAAGACTCGACTCACTTCAGCCCCTATTTTGACTTGGCCTGATTATGTTGATGGTTTTGTGGTGTACTGTGATGCTTTGAGAGTTGGGTTGGGTTGCGTATTGATGCAAAAGGGTAAGGTGATAGCTTGTGCTTCTAGATAGTTGAAACCCCATAAGAAAAATTACCCCACCCATGACCTTGAGTTGTCTGGTATTTTGTTTTCTTTGAAAATCTGCAGACACTATTTGTATGGTGTCTATGCTGATTTTTTCACTGATCATAAGAGTCTGCAGTATGTGTTTACCCAGAGAGAATTGAATCTTAGGTAGAGGCGATGGTTAGAATTGTTAAAGGACTATGATATGAGTGTGCTGTACCATCCAAGAAAGGCCAATATTGTGGCGGATGCCCTAAGTAGAGTGTCCATGGGTAGTGTTTTGCATGTGGTAGAAGGTAAGAAAGCATTGGCACATAATGTACATCATTTGGCTAGATTGGGCATTAGGTTGTTTGACTCTGTTGAAGGTAGTATAGGGGTTAAGAGTAGCTCTGAATCCTCCTTGGTTTTGGAAGTGAAGGAAAAACAATACTTAGATGCTAGTTTGGTCAGACTGAAGGAGTTAGTCAAGGACTAAAAAGTAGAGGTTTATCCTAAGGGGGAGGTGGTGTGTTGAGATTGCAGGGTAGATTGTGTGTCCTGAATGTTGATGATCTGAGACAGAGGATTATGGTTGAAGCGCACGGGGCGCGATATTCTATTCATCCTGGTGCCACCAAGAGTGCCGAAACTTAAGGGAAATCTATTGGTGGAGTGGCATGAAGAAAGATATAGCAGCGTTTGTAGCTAAGTGTGCAACATGCCAACAGGTTAAGGTTGAACACCAAAGACCTGGTGGTATGATGTAAGAGTTTAGTATTCCCACCTGGAAGTGGGAAGAGATAAATATGGACTTCGTGATTGGTTCACCTCCTTCCCGATACTATCATGATTCCATTTGAGTTGTGGTTGATAGGTTGACTAAGTCTACTTATTTCTTACCTATTCATACTTCATATACTGCTGAGGATTATGCTCGATTGTATATCCGAGAGCTAGTCAGACTGCATGGAGTTCCCTTGTCTATCATTTCGGATAGGGGTACTCAGTTCACTTCACAATTTTGGAAAGCTTTTAGAAGGATCTTAGTACCCAAGTGCTTTTGAGTTCTGCTTTTCATCCACAAACCAATGTTGAGGCTGAGTGGACCATCTATACCTTAGAGGATATGTTGAGAGCTTGTGCACTTGACTTTAAGGGAAGTTGGGATGATCACTTGCCATTGATACAGTTTGCTTTCAATAACAGTTTCCACTCTAGTATTAGAATGGCTCCGTTTGAAGCCTTATATGTGAGGAAGTATAGATCACCCATAGGTTGGTTCGAGGTGGGTGAAGCGGATGTGAGTGGTCCTGATTCGGTATTTGAGGCTATGGAAAAATTTAAGTTGATTAAGGAAAGGTTGAAAACTGTGCAGAGTCGTCAGAAGTCATATGCGGATGTTAGAAGGAGAGACCTTGAGTTTGAAGTTGGTGACCTAGTGTATCTGAAAATTTCACCCATGAGGGGGGTGAAGAGATTCGGAAAGAAGGGGAAGCTTAGTCCCCGTTATGTTGGTCCTTACAAAATTCTTAGTCGTGTTGGTAAGGTAGCTTATGAGGTCGAGTTGCCTTTCGAGTTGTCCTTTGTTCATCTAATATTCCATGTCTCTATGCTTAGAAAGCATATTAGCGATGTTGTGGTAGTGGATTCCTCTGTGAGTGCTGACATTCAAGAAAATCTTTCTTTTGATGAGATTCCTATTGAGATTCTTGATTTCAGTGTCCGAAGACTAAGGAACAAAGAAGTTCCCTTGGTCAAGGTGTTGTGGCAAAACCAATCTGTTAAGGGTGCAACTTGGAAAGTTGAGGTGGATATGCGATCCAAGTACTCGCACCTATTATCCGAAAACTCTGATCAAACCGAAGGTACCGTTCTTTCCTAAATCATGCACTTTTGATAAAAGTTGCAGCAGTTCAGCTGTCATATTTATTATGTGTTAAGCTATAGTTTCTTGAATTTATGAATTCTATGTTGCATTCGGAGTGAGAAACGATGTGGTGATGAGTCTAACGAATGGTTTCAGCTGTATGCTCTATTCTCTATCTAATCTTGTCATGTCTAGCGTCATTCCAGGATGAATTTTTCCAAGGGGCGATGATGTAATACCCCGGGAAATTTTTCGTTGAAATTTTATGCATAAACGTGTTGGGTTCTATCTTCTAAAATGAATTATCAATTTTCTGTGCAGAATGTCTTAGATTATGACCCACCACTGCATAGAGTAACGAATAATATTTCCAATGATATGTGGATCATCCAAAATGGAAACCCGAGCGATGAGTTATAAATATTCCGATCGAACCGTGAATAGCAGTGAACAGTAAAACATGCAAGAAAAAAAGTACTGAGGCCTGGCATATTTTTGCTCCAACTTTAAACGATCATAAATCCTTGTACATAATGATCTGGGTTATATAATTTATATCAATGGAAAGCTCTACTTTCCAATTAAATTAGTTTCATCCAATTTGTCTATTGGAGCAAAATGTTATGGTCGATCTACTTCAGCCTATCAAAAGCAAATTTTTGGGTCAACTTCAAATGATCATAACTCCCCGTACACAATGATCTGGGTGAGATACTATATATCAACGGAAATATATATGAGTCCTCTTTCTAATGAAATTAGTTTTATCCAATTTAGATATCGGAGTAAAACGTTATGGTTGATCTACTTCACACTATCAAAACAGTCCACCAAAGGACAGATTTGAGATTTTTTTTATTTTTATGGGCGTTTTGGTCATTCCCCCTCACCCAAAATCCGTCCAAACCCTATATTAAAGCCTATTAGAAGCATTATATGTTATATTTCATCAAATTAGCTTAAAAAGAAGACCCTAAGCTCCTACATCCAACTTCAAGAACCTCCAAAGTTCACCATTAATTCTGCAAATTTATTCAAGATTCCAAATTCCTAGTTCAAGAACTTCAAGAACCTCCAAAGTTCACCATTAATTCAGCAAATTTATTAAAGATTCCAAGTTCCTAGTTCCAAAACTCCAAGAACCATCATTCAAAGGCACGATTAACATCTCAAAAATGAGTATCGATCTAAAGTTCATCATTCAAGGTATATGGGGTTTTTCAACAAGAACTCTCTTTCGTTCTTGTGCCCAAAGGTAATTTTCTTTACAAAGGCATGATTTTTATTTGAATTTTATGAATTTGAAGCATGAACCCATATCTTACGATGATTATTATGAAATCTTGATGTTTATGATTTTGAAAGCTGAATTTACATGTGTGGAGATATAAAGCATGAATCTTGAATGATATTTACCATGATTTTGATATTTGGGTCGTGAATTCCCATTGGAAATTGTGTTTTTTTAGAAAGAGTGTGTTATAAGTACGTTGATGTTGACTATTTGAGATATTTTGAATGATTTGACCTTTTGATCTTAATGGAGTTGTTTTGAACTCAAGTGTGAAAGAAATCCACAACGTTGTTGATTTTGATAGATGGGAAGCATGATGGCTCCCGATGTATATTTATGTTTTACTAAAATTATGTTGTTGTGGATTGCCTTTGAAATGATTTGAGCTGAGTCGGGGAGAAAATCTTTAGCACCGAGTAGGAGGTATGAAACGACCTTACTTCCCTAAAACTACATGCCCCCGTAGAAGTGAGCCTGAGGCTGATTTATATAGTAATCACTAGTTTGTGTGGATTTGATATGGATAGTCCTACTCCGATGTCAAGGATAGGACGGCTCTCCCCAATGTGGGTTGTACGTTCATTCCATGTAGCTTACATGGTTTATGTTGGTTATAGGATCTCCCAATGTGTGTGTGTTTCCTTGTGTCTATGGTGAATGGTGAAGTGATTTGAAAGTGGAATTGTGAAAGTTATTCTTTTGAAAGGTTTAAATGATATTTACATTATGAGAATTGATATTCTTGATGAATTGAAAGTGATTGACAAATTATATGATGACTCACATGTATTGTTATACTTATTTCATCCTCTTATGATTATGATGATTTTATACATCCTGCTTATTTCTTATAAATATTTATGATGATGATGTTTATAAAACTGCATACACCTCCATATACTAGGTTCCTTTCCATGGAACTGACCTACATCTTTTGATGTGGGCTGTATTTTCTCGGAATGTAGGTTCAGGTGCTCAGTTCCATGTTCGACAGTGATTCTTTGGGCACACTGTTCTACATCCTCTGTCCTGGTGAGTCCTCATGTTCCGAGGATGTGATGTCTGATGTTGGTTTCACGGAATTGTTTACATTTGATAACTGAGTATGAGTAAGTTGGGGCATGTCTCAATGGATCCCTGGTTTTATTGATTTTCTTGGAGTCTTTTTAGATTAGTATAGATGTTGGGGTTGACTAATAAGTCGTATTTTGTTATCTTTCTAAAATTCTTTTATTCTTGGATGATGATTACTCTATTGATATTTGAGGGTTATTTATGGAAACCCCATTGATTCGTGTTGAACTGAATGAAAATGGCTCAAAGGGTTAGCTTGGGGCTACTTGTAGCTCCGGGACCCGTTTTTGGGGCATTACAAAGAAAGGAAACAAAGACTTAGCATGCATTCCGAAACATCCAATCATGATACATGAAGTGGAGGACTCTAACCTTTCTCTTACGTAGATTAGGAAGCTTGAAATTCACGACTATATCGATCAAGAGGTCTCTAACCTCAAGACGTCTTATTAAGCAAGTGGAATATAAACACAAGCCATCATATCAAGCAAGTGGAATCTAACCATAATAAGTCATATCAAGCAAGTGGACTCTAACCACAAGCCAGTTTATAGAATAAGTGGACTCTAACCACAAGCCATCTTTTAAAGAGAGTAGACTCTAACCGCAAGCCTCCGTGTCTATTACTAGTCGACAACAGGACTCTAACCCTTTGTCCCGGCATATCCACCTAGTTCAACACTCAAGGACTCTTACCCACTTAGCCGATTCAAGCCATCAAGGCTACAATTCAACACCATACATGACCACAAGGTCTTTATAAACCACTTTTATCAATCAATCACTACAATAGGCCAATGCCTTAGTTTCAATCATTATTCAAGTCAAATTGGGGTCACCAAGACCTTTACCAAACCATTCATTCTTCATTAGCATTCTTACACCAAGCTTTAGTTCAGACACAATTCAATTTATTATTTTGGGGCACAAATATCTTCTTGCACCAATTAACCACCAATGTTACCAATTAACTCATTATATGGCCAACAAGGCCTTTACAAAGTCATTTACCAAACACCCTTACTCATTAAGCCATTTCCTTATTTCAAAACACTATTAACATGTAACTAGTTATTACTCTTAGTCATTTTCACAAATACCTTGAGGGCATACCTTTACAATGACCAAAATTAAAGTAAAAATCATCAAGCTTAGGATTCCTCATGACCAATTTGCTAAACCCCAGTCAACAAGCTCCCACATGTGCAAACCATCACCAAAAATATGCATAAACACAAGTTTGAACAAAAGTAAAAAAATACCCATCACTATGCATCCAAAACCCTCAAAATTTTATTTCAAAACCCACCATTCAAGAATAAAAATCAATGTTTAAAACTAATAATATTTGATTTCAAAACCCACCATTCAAGAATAAAAACACAAGTTTGAACAAAAGTAAACAATACCCATCACTATGCATCCAAAACCCTCAAAATTTTCTTTCAAAACCCACCATTCAAGAATAAAAATCAATGTTTAAAACAGATAATATTTGAAAAATAACAATGAGGAAAGAGTCAAATGCATTATGCACGATGATTCACGAAAAGAACTTGACCCCTTTAAACTCTAGAAGAACACCTCTTGAAACCCTAGCCTTCAATATTTTTTAAGAAGTTTACAACGTATTTTGGAATGTTTTGATCTTGTCCAAGTGAAGAATCAAGGTCCAGACAATGTTATAAGCCCTAGGTCATAAGGGTTTAGGGGTGGGAAATGCCTAAAATATCCTTAGCTTAAAAGCTGAAATTGAACCCAGAAGGGTACAACTTTCACTCCAAAACTGTACCCCAGGGTACGAGTGGTACCCTCTCACGTACCCTAGGCCTTAACATTGACCAATAAATTGTTCAACATATGACTTCATAAGGTTCAATGATATCTAAGGTAGGAGAAGTACCCTACAACTCATACCCTAGGTAGAATGTGCACTAGGTTGACCTCTAAACATCATACAACTAGGTAACCTACTACTCGTACCCTAATAAATGAGGTGTATGGTTCCTTAACCATACCTTGGAAATAATTTAACCTCTTATACAGTGATAATTATAAGAGAAGGGCAGGAACTAGACCGTACCATAGGGTACGAGAAGTATGCACCAACCATACCCCATCCAAAAACTCAAAACATGGGGTAAATTTCTAAAGGTTCAAATCCTTGGCATTTTAATTCTCCACCATTTGAATCCTTCGTCCTCGAATGACGGGTAAGGCAAGCACAAGTTAGCACATCATAGAAAATCAAGTTAATCTTAAACCAAGCTAGAAAAAAAGGGCATACAAATAGAATAACTATATATTTTTTCAACATGGACACATAGAATACTGGATGGATAGAACTTAAACTAGAGGGAAACTTCAACTCATAGGCAACATTATCAACCCTCTTAAAAATCTAATATGGACCAACATACCAGGGACTAAGTTTTCCCTTCTTACAAAACTACATCACTCCCTTCATTTGAGATACCTTCAAGAATACCCAATTGCAAATATTAAACTCCAATTCCATATGCCTCACATCTACATAGGACTTTTTGATACTTATAGTGGTTTTCAACCTATCACAAATCACCTTCACCTTCTCCAAGTCTTGTGAACCAAATTAGGGCCAAGAAAATTACCCTCACCAAATTTATACCACCCAAAAGGAGAGCGAACAAGCTTACCCTCACAAACTTTATACCACCCAAAAAGAGAGCGACATCTCCTACCATATAATGCCTCAGAAGGAGCCATACCAGTGCTAGAGTGGTAACTATTATTATAGGTGAATTCAATCAAAGTCAAAAAATCATACCAAATACCACCATAATCAATAACACAAGTATAGAGCATATCTTCCAAAGTCTAAATGGTCTTCTCCGCTTGTCAATCCATCTACAGATGGAAAGTGGTACTAAGGCACAACCTAGTTCCTAAACCATTCTAAAATGACTTCCAAAAGTGATATGAGAATGGAGTACCATAATCCAAAATGGTAGAAACCAGAGCACAATGTAACTTCACAATCTTCGTAAGATGCAACTTACTAAAATCGTCTATCGAATCACTAGTCCTTGTCAGCAAGAAGTGAGGGGACATGATTATTCTATCCATAATGACCTAAATAGAATCACATTGATTTTGAGAACACAGAAGACTAGTGATACAAGCAATATTAATTGCCTCCCACTTCCATTTGGGCAACTCAATCTCTTAGTATATACCCACAAGTCTCAAGTGCTCAACTATTATATGTTGATACATCATACACTTAGCCACAAAGCTAGCCACATCTTGTTTGATATTATTCCACAAATAGAACACCCTATGATCATGATATATCTTTGTAGAATTGGGATGAATAGCATTCTGAGATCCATGAGGCATTGCCATAATCATTTCCCTCAATCTATTGACATTGGGAATGCATAGCCTACCTTGGTACCTTAAGGTTACATTATAATCACAAAATCGACAACCTTATATTGACCCACACTACTCTTAATCTTCACCAAATCGGGAACCAACATTTTATTTTCTTTTGTCTCCGCAATAAGAGATGACTACAATACTGATGCATAAATACACTACCATCCTCAGAGTTTGTGAGACTAACTCCAAGATTAGCCAAATAATGAATGACATTCACAACTCCTGCTTATCCTTATCCACATAAGCTAAACTCCACATGGATAACTTGCTAAGAGCATCAAAAACTATGTAAGCTTTACCTGGATGGTAATGGAGACTAATATTGCAGTTCTTTAGAAACTCAAGCCATCTCTTTTGTCTGAGATTAAACTCCTTCAGAGTAAACACATATTGTAGGCTCTTAAGATCAGAAAAGATGTCAACATAAACCCTATAGAGATAGTTTTGCAAAATCTTCAACGCAAATACCATGAGTAACAACTCCAAATTATGCGTACAATAGTTCTTCTCATGAACTTTTAATTGCCTAGAAGCATAGGCCACCACCCTATAATGCTACATAAATACACAACCAAGCCAAATGTGAGAAGCATCACCATATATAACAAAACCATCATTACCCTTTGATAGGGTCAAAATTGGAGACAGAGTTAATTTATCTTTCAAAAGCTCAAAACTACCCTCACACGCATTTGACCATAAGAACTTGACCGTTTTCTAGATCAACTTAGTCAATGGAGCAGCTATTGTCAAAAAAGTTTCCACAAGTCTCCTATAGTAACTGGCTAGAACCAAGAAGCTTGAATAATGATTGGAGTCACAAGTCGTGGACACTACTTAATTATCGCAACCTTTTGTGGAACCATCATGATCCCTTTACTAGAGATAACATAACCATGGAAAGTCACAACCTTTAACTAAAACTCACACTTAGAGAACTTGGCATACAAATGATGATCCTTCAAGGTTTGCAACAAAACACGAAAGTGATCGACATGATCCACCTCTCTCATAGAATGGACCAAGATGTCATCAATGAAGACATTGAACAACAAGTCCACTAATTGAAAAAAGACACTATTCATCAAATTCGTGAATACTGCGGGGGCATTGGTTAACCCAAGATACATAACTAGGAACTTATAGTGACCATATCGAGTTCAAAGGTGGTCTTAGGGTTATCCACTACCCTAATCTTAAGCTGATGATAACATGACATAAGGTGAATCTTAAAAAAATACTTTACACCTTCAAGTTGATCAAATAATTCATTGATACTTGGAAGAGATATACTTATTCTTTATGGTCACCTTATTCAACAGGCTATAATCAGTGTACATCCAAAGAGAATATCCTTCTTGTGAAAAATTAACTCCGAAGCACCACACAAAGATACACTAGGACAGATAAAACTTTTATCTAAGAGATTCTTCAATTGCTCTTTAAGATCCTTCAACTCTACGGAATCTATTCTATAAGAATGGATAGAAATTTGATGAGTGTCCAGAACAAGATCAATCTCAAAATCAATTTCCCAATCAAGAGGAATACTAGGAAGGTTATTGAGAAAGACCTCGAGAAACTCATTAACCATGAGAACAAATTCTATAAAAGGCCCTTCCAAGTTAGAATATTTAACTCAGACCAAATGATATAAGCACCCTTTAGAAATCAATTTTCGGGCTCTAAGATATGAGATAAACCTCTCCTCAGGCACTAAAGAGCCCCTTTACTACTCAATGATTAGCTCATTAGGGAATTTAAATATGACCTTAAGGTTCCAATAATCTAAGGATTCATAGCACAAGTGCAACTAATTCATCCCTAAGTTAACATCAAAATTGACTATGTCAAACTCTATCAAGTCTACAAGAGTTTCTCTAGCACTAACAACTACCACATACACCTTATAGACTCATTTAATAACCCTAGAGTCTCTTATCGATGTAGAAATAGAAAAAAGAATAACAGACACTAAGCATCAAAACCAAAATGCACAGCCATAAATGGGGTCACAAAAGAAAAAGAGGACCCTAGATCAAGTAAATAATACACTTCATGGGAGACAAGTTTCGACATACCATAACAACAGCTGGAGATTCCTCAAACTCCTGGCGAGTAGCAAGTGCATATAACTAATTCTGGCCAATGTTGGTATACAAAATAGATGTAGAAGCTGAAGCAGCAACCTTCGGTATAGGAGCAAATAAAGTAGCAATAGGGGCCCTTTTAGCTTATGAAGCCCCTAGAGACGGGTACTCTCGCTGCATGTGCCCAATCTAACCACATATAAAAATTTGTTCCTTCCTTCCTCACACTAGACATGATGATGCTAATCATAGAATCTGAGGGTAAGATAGAGCCAACTAAGCCCCACTAGCCTGAGATTGGGCATCCTATGCCTGGAACCCACAATCAAACTTAGATCAATGATCACTAGATGACTTTAGGTAAGGAGCAATAGTCGATAATAAAGAACTAAAACTCCCCCATATCTGTCTTAGCCACTTACCACCATCTCTACCACTTTGCTCTGAAGGCTTAAATTTTTCCCTTGCATTTTACTAAACTCAACCTATTTATTTTTCTCTTCCTTCACTTGTTGCATATATACCACCAACCTAGATATATCCATATACTTGATCAACAAGTGACATTGCTCTGAAGGATTAGCTCACAACATAGTCCTGAAGAAAATTTATGCATCCTAGCCCTCATGCTAGAAATTATCTCAAAAGCATATCGAGATAGTTGGTGAAACTTCAAGGCATACTCCTTGAATGGCATCCTCTCTTACCTCTAATGAACAAACTCCTACGCCTTTGCTTTCCTATACTCTAGAGTAAAGTAGCAGTCCAAAAATACATTAGTAAAATCTTTCCACAAAGATGAAGCATGAATAACCCCCCTCGCCTGATCCCATTCCTCATACCATTGGTATGCCACATCCTTTAGTTAATAGGTTGCAAATTCCACCTCTTCCACATTAAAAGCATGCATAACTCTAAAAATCTTTTCCATCTTATCCAAAAAACCTTGTTGATCTTTCTCTACCATAACATTGGGAAAGGTCAGAGGACTCGACCTCATTAACTGGCCAACCTTTATGGCCTCAGAATATGGAGTAACAGATACACCACACACAGTCTGAGAATCGACCAATTAGGAAATCATATGAATCAACTAATGAAACTCAGAATTTATTATGTCAGCCTGAGAAAATGGGGGACGACTAGAGAGACCCAGTTGAACTCCATGACCATAAGAAATCAAACCTCTAGACCAGGTCTAGACTCTATAAGTTGGAACAGCTCTATCCGTAATGTCCTTAGTCGGATATAAGTGCTTGGAAGAACATCAGATCTTCTTGGATGCATGATTTGAAAGGTAAGAAAAAAGAAATAAGAGGAATAAAAGACCTTAGACTCTATAGCTCAAAATAAGACACAAAATGTGAAACATTTCTAACTATCTTCTAGCCTCTTTCTTATAAGTTTGGTATGTGACACACCCATAAAAGACTCTCTACTTGCATGGCTTCATGGACACCTAAATGACCAACCTAGACTCAATACCAACTTAACATGACCAAAAATATAGCCTTGTTGTATGGGCATCTCAAGCCTAACAAGGATCGATGATCGTCCCTTAACCTAACCTAACCAACACATCAATCAACAAGAGTCAAATAAACCCCAAACATATAACAAAGTAGAAGAAATATGACTAATAATCATAGATTAAGAAGTGTTTTATCAATCCATTAATGTCACATGCTAAACCAATATAAGCAAGACCACAATCATCAAAAAAGTCTCTACAAATTCGATGCCTATAATATGTCAAGATCGTCCCCCGATAATAGCTAAAACCAAGTCTAATATAAGTCTATGACATAAGATAGAAAGACCCTAAAATATATGTCTTCCAACATATGGAAGCTCACCACTCCAAAGTCAACACATGAACCACTCGAACACCTATTCACTACACATGAAGAGAAGTAAAACATGTAATAACACTTATTTATATAGGCACATATGTAGATATATTAATACATCGAATGTCGTGAAACGAAATAAGGCCTTAGAATGTATTCTAAAATATCTCATCATGATAAATAAAGTAGAGGAATAGAAACTTTCACTAATGTATCTTAGAAAGATTGAACATCCCGACTATATTGATCAAGAGGACTCTAAATTCAAGTCTCCTTATTCAGTAAGTGGACTCTGACCACAAGCCATCATATCGCGCAAGTGGACTCTAACCATAATCAGTCTTATCAAGAAATTGGACTCTAAGCATACACCATTTTATTGAACAAGTGGACTCTAACCAAATCTATTTTTAAAGCAAATGGACTCTAAGCATACGCCATTTTATTGAACAAGTGGACTCTAACCAAAACTATTTTTAAAGCAAATGGACTCTAACCATAAGCCATCACATCCATTACTAGTCGACATTGGGACTAAAATCCTTGCATTATCATCCACTTAGTTAAATATTTAAGGACTCTAATCCACTTAGCCAATTCAAGTTATCAATGCAACAATTCAACACCATATATGACCACAAGTTCTTAATGAACCATTTATCAAGCAATCACTCTAATAGGCAAATACCCTAGTTTCAATCACTATTCATGTCAAAATAGGGTCATCAAGTTCTTTACCAAACCATTTATTTTTCATTATAATTTTTACTCCAAGGTTTAGTTCAAACACAATTCAATTTTATATTTTGGGACTAAAATCCCTTTTTTAACCAATTAACCACCAAGGTTACCAATTAACTCATTACATAACTAACAAGGCCTTTACAAATTCATTTACTGAATATCCTTACTCATGAATCCATTGCCTTAGTTTAAAACACTATTAACATGTAACTAGTTATTTCTCTTAGGCATTTTTACAAACACTTTGAGGGAATACATTTTCCATGACCAAAGTCAAAGTAAAAATCATCAAGCATAGAGTTACTCATGACTCATCTACTAAATCACAATTAACAAGAATCCACATATGCAAACCATTACCAAAAACATGTATAAACATAAGTTTGAACAAGACTAAACAATCCGCTATACATCCAAAAACATTAATATTTGGTTTCAAAACCCACCATTCAAGAATTAAAATCAATGTTTGAAACACAAGATATTTGAAAAATGAAAATGAAGGCAGAGTCACATGACTTATACAAGATTATTCACAAAAAAGAGCTTGACCCCTTTAGCCTCTAGATGAACACCTCTTGAAACTTTAGCCTCCAATCTTGTTGAAAAAGTTTACAGAGTGTTTTGGATGTTTTGATCTTTTCCAAGGGAAGAATAAAGGTAAAAACAATATTATAAGTCATGGGTAATAAGGGTTTAAGGGTGGTAAATGTCTAAAATATCCTTGGCTTAAAAGTTTAAAATTGAACCCAAGAGGGTAAAACTTTCACACCGAAACCATACTCTAAGGTATAAGTGGTACCCTATCTAATACCCTAGGCCTCACCATGGACCTCTAAGATCTTCAACATATAGCTTAACAAGGTTTAGTGATACCTTAAGGTATGAGAAGTACCCTATAACTTATACCCTAGGAATAATGAACTAGGTTGACCTTTAAACGTCATAAGACTAGGTAGCTTACTACTCGTACCCTTAATACGAGGTGTATGGTACCTAACCATACCTTGGATAGAATGTAACCCCTCATACTCTGATCATCAGATGAGAAGGGGTACTAGACTGTACACTAGGGTACAAAAAGTATGCACCACCTGTACCCTATCCAAAAACAGAAAACTTGAGGGGATTATCTTTGGGTTCCAAGCCTAGGCATTTCAGGTAAAGTGAAGTTGAAGCCCTGAAGTAATAATTATTGGTATGATTAAAAATGCTTATGTGTTTTTTGTAGGGAGTAATGTAATGAGAATAAAAATAAAAGTGAATTATGTGTTGATGGAAAATACTTTCGACTAAACATGTGTAAGCTAGATTAAAGAGACGGAGCAAAATAAAAGAGAGGTGTGAAGTTTAAAGTGGTGAAAAATAGGTTGGTTGGATATAAGTAAAATATAGAGTGCAATGTATTCAATAACATAGGGAAGATAGCCATTATTTCTAAAGAGAATAGTGCCTACCTATCCCTTAGCCTAAATTACAACCCATAAAGTCTTACTTGATCCTTATTTTTAATATTCATATATTAGTTAAGTAGTAAACTAATGGAAATCATAGGGTTCATCATATGTGGCATGAGAATTCATACTTAAAGTTAGAGAAACCTTATTCTAACACCCATTATTGTGTAAAAATTATGTGTTTTTGAGTTAATACAGGCCTCTCTTGTGGTAAGGGTGCATTTTTAATAATGGAAAGGTGACTTATATTATATCTTTGATGTGTAATGTTTATGATTTTACCAACATGGTAGAGTCAATCCTTGAGGCTAGGAAATATTCATGTAACATTCATTTGTTTTTAATTGTAATATAGCATGCCTAATGTAGAGCTTGATATGCATATCTTCATTGTAGTTCTAGGGTGAGTGTCTTAGTTCAAGTAGTGATGTTAGACTCTTTCTTATTGACACTAGTGTAAGGAGTTATTTAAGGACGAACAAGGCTTTAAGTATGGGGTGGTGATCTTAGGTGTATTCGTACACCTAAGTGTCATTATCTATGCTTGTGAAGATTAGTTTTAAGAATAACTTGGTGTGTTTAATAATATTTATAGTGTTACTTTTGTATTTTTTAGCTTAAAATAAATGTGTGCATTTGTGGCTCACAAGTAGACAATTTATAGGCTTCTCATATAAGTATCCTTAGGTTTATCTGTAGAATTTTCTAAATATCTATCTCCCTTTATTATTGTAGGAGTCTTGATAAATTTCTTAAGGCTCACTCTATTACCATTCTCTCCTTTGGGAGAACAAAAAAGATAGTTGAAAGCTGGAACTTCAAATTCTATTATGATATAGGATAGCCAAGAAAGGAAGTTCTTTATTTGATTTATCAACTCGATAAGACTACAAAGCTAGGAAGTGAAATATTAAGTTTCAAGTAGAAGCCTAAGTGTAATCTATACAAAGTGTAGGACAAATTGAAACATCTTCTTACAGATTGTCTTTTAACAACAATGTAATGATGTGTTATCCCACACATTTGTTTACACTCGCGGCCTGAATACAATAATCTTGAAAAATTAAGCTACAGGTGGTATGGCATTGGAAATGACTTATAATGAATTGTACACTCTTCCCAACTATATTTTACAAGGAAATCCTAAATAGCATGGTGACACATCTTAATATATGGTAAAAAAACCCAGATGAATGATTGAGGTAGGAAATATTACTTCTTTGGTTGATCAATTAGTGTTGTTTCAAAATCAAGTGATTGGGAAACTTGGCAAGTTAATCCTCAATCCCAAGTTAATGTAGTTCAACAAGTACACTTAGGTTAAGATTATTGGTGGTAGTGGTCACTATAAAGATTTATCTTGAGCAAATCTAAATTCGGTGAATTTTGTAGGCAATGCACAAAAAAGGAATCAAAATTATAGTAATGACTATAATCATAACAAGCAGTGTCAATCAAACAACTCTTGGAGCAATAATCGAGTCCAACCCCAATAGTTTCAAATCATAAAGGTGTTCAGAAGAACACTAAGTCTAACAATGTCGAAGAATTTTTGAAAAAGTTACTACACAACCAAGAAAAAATAGTTTTATAGATTATAAAAAATAGTTGGCTCAAAAGAATTTAGATATGAAGATGGGCTAGCTAGATCAGTTGCATTAGATATGACCTGAGGGAACTTCCTAGTGATAAAAAGAAAAATCAAAAGCAAGTCATAGGAATCTCCTTGAGGAGTTATAAAGAATTGGTTGAAGCATATCCAAAGAATAATCATGATATTCAAACTGAGTTGATCACACTAAGTAGATATAAAAGCAAGTACAATTCATAAAACCATACAAAAAAGGGAATTCTAAGTACCCGAATAAAATACCAGTTAAGAAATCTCAAAACAAACCATTGCTACCATGCCCTAAAAATCATAAGAAAGTCAAAAAGGATGTTTTTTAAAAAAGTTCTTTGACACAATTAAAGAACTTCACATTAACCTTCCTTTGTTGGATGTTTTGTTGTACCTTAAGGATGTGGTAACGAAAAAGGTGGCTTGGTCATATCAAGACTATACTACTTATGGAAGAGTGTAGTTTTGTGGTTCTAAGCAAGATGCCTAAAAAGCTCAAGGACCTTGGGAGTTTCACTGTAACACCGTGAAAATCCAATCAAATATTAGAGCCACGCCTCAAGTACTTGCAAAATAAAATTATTCTTTTGATTGTTTAAAGGTATTTATACATATATTAAGGCCACAAATAACTCTTAGCTTCTAGAAAAATAATAGGATTTCTTACAGATTGAATTCTTGAGAAGAACATTTCTATAGAAACCTTCAAACGAGTATAACCTTTTATATTAGTAAGAGTTTTTAATCTCAAGACCAACCAAAAGATGTATAATTAAATTATCTTTCTAATATCTCAGGTTTTTCCTTAATCAACTATTAGAGTAAAAAGTTAAGTCTAATTTACTAAAGCATTGTAAAAGCTGCTAGTAATGATGACACTGATGATGAATCATCGTTTGGCATCTACCTTTCATAGGGTGACTCGTTGTCACAGAAGTGGGAACCAAAATTTTATCTCCAAATGATGACTCTATACATGACTTATTCCTAAACCCTACGGATCGTTACCAAACTTATCGGGACTAATACCAACAACTTGTCATATGATTTAAAAAGGGTTGTTTGGTCCTTTTCAACTCTTTTAACCTCCTAACTAAGCTAGTTTAGATATTACAAGAGGTACATATCTATTTAATCACCCCAAATCCTAAATTATTTTCCCCAAACTTATTCTAAGTCAGAAAAATCAAGCAAGTCAACTCTCAAGCAAACCTAAGCCCAATGTTTTTCTCAAAGACACATTTCCAATGTTTCTATCCAATATTTCATCATTCCAGGTAAGTGGGTATTGAATAAGGGATTACTTTCACCTTTACTCCCAAAATCTATCTTGATTTCTATGAACACATGATCTAGGGTTAATATCCAATTATTCTAAATTCTTAAAAATCTAACATGTTATTTTATTACTATAATACCCATTAAATTTTACTATGCATGATTTTTATGTCCTTAACTTAGTTGTTTTAATATGTGATAGATTATGCATGATTTATATATTTTCAACCTCTTACAAAATGAATTATGTAAGTCATAGAAAATTACAATTTATATTGGTTAACATAACATGCTTTCCCATAAAATTTAGTATCTTTACATACTTCAAATTATGACCCTCAGTATATTTAATAAATTCATGATTTTCAAATTAAGCCTATGCAATTTCCTTTTTCCTTTCGAACATTACATTTTCATTGTTAGTGATATTCTTTAGAGATGGTGGGTTATAAATACCTAATGACCTAGAATATCAGGCATTATTAGTAAAATACTATGTCATTTAGTTTTCATGATTTAGAATTCTTTTAGATACAGATCTAATTTTTAAACTGTAATACCCTAAGAATATAAACCAATATTAAAACGATGCTTCAAGCTCATGAAAAATAAATTATGGTGATTTGGTAGTTTTATGAGTGAGTTTGATATATATTAAGGCCTCAAATAACTCATAGCTATTACACGAATAAAAATATCCCTTACCGATAGAGTTCTTGAGAAGGATATTTCTATAGTCAACTTGAAATAAAAATATCATTATTTTTACTAATAGTTTTTGAGATCATGACCTACCAATATATATATAATTGAATTATCTTTCCAATGATACAAATTTTGTCTTAATCCGGTATCGGAGTAAGAAATTATGTCTATTTTACTAGAGAATTGTCTGACTATCAAGGTGCGACGGCAAAGGTGAGGGACTGTCAAGCCGGTGAGGGACTGTCAAGCCAGGCCTTCAACTTCAGGTAGTGACCTAATTTTCTAGCCATAAAATGATGGTTTGAGTGACGGTTAGTTACCATAGTGACGATTTTAATGACATTTTTGAATTTTTTCCACCTTTTTTAACCCCTAATTTCATCAACTTAAAAAACATAACTCCTCATTCATTTTTAACATCAAAATTTCATTTTCTATCAAGATCATTCCCCAAGAACAGGATTCAATCACTTTCTTTAAGAAAATTCAAGAATCCAAGCGTCACCATTCAAGAACCTTCAAGAAAAGTTAGTCCTTCAAGATTTAAGATTTTGAGATATGTTAGTGTTTCTTCTAAGGGCTCTTTTCATCCATGGAGTCCAAGAATCAAATCAAAAATTCAAAGTTATGATTTTTAGAAGTTATTATGATTTTAACCATGAATCCCCATGAATTTTGATTATATAACATGTTTACATGAAATTGTTGTTTCCATTAATCTCCACACATTTGGATGGTGTTGTTCGATGAGTTAAACATTAATTGGCAATTTTAGTATTGAAATCATTCTATTACTATGAGTCTTAAAACTATTCTCATGCTTTGCTTAAATCATCAATTGTAAGTGTTTGATGAAATGCCTACAAGAATGAGTTTTGAATAAATGCTTACATATCATGTGCTTAAAGTTTTAGTATAATACTGCTATTATTGCTATCGAGTCTTGGGGGTTTAAATACCCATAACTTAGCTGCTTACTAGTTTTGTTTCAATATCTTCAGAATGATTGTAGAATAGTTATGAGAACTATCATTTCAGTCTGTTACCTTAAAACAGTAAACATAGTTCAGTCCAGTATCTAGTGTCGTTCAGTTAGGAGTAGGATTTAGCATCGAGAAAACCTGCCACTAGAGAGTGAGACCCTTAGTAGAAATCCCTGAATTCCATAACTACATAACCAGCGTAAGTTGAGATGTTAACCTGGAAGTTGAGGGTTGGCAAATATTACATAAGGGTACCTGCTAGTTGAGGGTAACCCTTAGTCTTTTGGGATGACACTTTAGTAGATCCACACAGCCATGTGTTAGTACCCGTGGCATGGTACTAACACCCATCCAACAGGGGTCACAGGTTGGCCCTCAATTAGCTCATTGAGGCATGTTGGATAGATGGTATCTCCCATAATCTCAGTATGGTATGAAACTCAGTAATCAGTTTTTATTTTGCTGACAAAAGAATACAAATGTTAGTTATATACATTTATCATTATGGAGTATTTCAGTTTACAAATTATATTTATATCATGTGTTATGCTTGGTCATGTATTCTTTGTCTTTACAGATCTCATACATTCTACTCAGTACTCCATGCTATTTATTCAAATACTTATTATGCATGCACATGAAACCATGCATATTAGCCTAACATCATTTAGCATACCATTATTTTTAAAGTACTAATCACATACTCGTTTCTTGCACTATGATGTCCTATATCATAGGTTTGGATGTTTGGGTTCCTGAACATACTTAGACAGATTACCCTATCATCAGCAGTCAATAATGATGAGTCCTCATCTTTTGCTGATGAGTTATATTGCTTTTATTATACCAATATTTAAGTTATTTAGTCATTTAAAGGTAGTTAGGGGCTTGTCTGATCAACTCCACAATCAGTCAGTTTAGAGGCTTTCAGACTAGTATAGATAGTTAGTCAGTTTTTAATTGTCATTATCAGCTATTTTATTAGTATTATCAGTGTTGTTTTATAGTTATTTTCAGAACTATGATTTAAAACCTTATCACCTTTTTTCAGTTAAATTCCATAATTACTCTTTGGTTATCAAATTTATTTAGTGCTCACAGCAGGTACTAGTATTATGTGTTAGTTTGTGGTCACTTATGACCATAAGCACTGTATAGCACCCGGGGTATACTCTCGAAGCATTATAAACTTGGTATCAGAGCCTAAGGTTTTAAAGTATCCTAGGGATTATGAAAACCACGTTGAGTAGAGTCTTGTGCATGGGTGTAAAGTACGCCACACTTATGGACAAGAGGATACAAGATGTTTTAGGAAAAGTTTCCCTTCTTTCATATCTTAGACCGTGCCATAGAAATTTCCTCTAAGAAAGTTATACAGACTCTTATCTTGCTCTATTCATGCCAGCCCTGCCTTGTTTTCAAGGTTACAAAACAATCAAGCTTATATCCTTACAGATAGAGATTTTCTCAAAAAATTATGGGATTGTATATAGGCTTGAAAGTATCCCATTAGTGCCTTTATGCTCTAAAGTATGCAAAAATTCATTCAGGATTTATAAAAATCAGGCATTTAGCCAAAATTAGATGTGCTTTTAGATCCCTCCTCAGAATACTATGATAGCATATAACCTAGAGTTAGAAGTTTGAACTCAAAACTTTAGTAGCATTAAAAATGGGGATAGTGTTATCTGAATATAGTAGATTTTGCATTCATAGGGCTAGTTGTATTAAAGTTGAATCGAAAATCTTAGAATAGTGTATGCAAGAAAAGAATTTAAGTTTGTTGATTTGAAAGTATATGTTGTTGGTGTAATGGTAATTCCCATGGTGTAGGGTAAATATAAGTTTAGGGAAGTGATAATTGAAGGCTATGATGAAAGTAGTATGGTTCATTGAAGGTTTGGGGATATCCATGTTATGTGTTAGAATATAAGTTTTAATCTTTATGGATTAAGCTAATAGAAAGGAGAGTTAAAAATTCTAACATAGATAGTGATGAAGTTATTATACGATGATTGTTGGGGGCTATAGAAAGCCAAGAGTTGTATCTCATAAGGAAGTACTAGAAGTGGGTTTTACATTTTCAGGTGTAGTCTTTCTGGGTGAGCTTATCATTTATGCATATTATTATACCCTAAATTCTAGAGTAAAGTTGTGGCAGTTCAGTTTAGAGATATTGATTGAGTAGTTCCAAGACCTTGAATGATGGGTTTAAGCTAAGAGATAGATGTTAGAATAATTAACCAAGTCAGGATCTCAGATCCTAGTAGTGATGCAAGGATGTTGATGTTACAAATTTTGCGTAACATTTTAGGCATTTTTCTTAGGATAATTGTGTTATTTCAAGCAACGATTGTCATATTTAACTCATTTTTTTTAGTGTTTTAAGGATAAGAATTGAGTATAAAGTATAACTTGAATAAACTTGACAAAACAAAGGAAAAATGATCCGCGATGGCTTAGGCGATGGCCCGTCGACCTTGTGATAAACCATCGTCCTCTACCGTCGCCAGGAAATAGAACGCAAGACTACTGGAAGTCATGCAAAAATCCAGGAGATGGACCATTGGTATTGTGATAAACCGTCGGCCTAAACCATCTCCAAGAAAAAGAATACAGGACCACTGGAAGTCATGCGATGGACCAAGTGACGTACCGCCAGTATTGCGATGAACCGTCGCCCTACCCGTCGCCCAGAAGTAGAATATAAACTCATTGGAGCTCTAGCAATGGTTTAGGTGATGGATTGTTGCTTCAGTGATGGATCATGGCTCGAACCGTCGATCTTGAAGCGGTAACTTCGAGTTTGAATTTTAAAATCCAGTTGTGGAAACATATAAACACCAAGTATTAGGATATATTTTGGATCTTTTGACAATAATTTCATACTTTCTTCTCTGTTAAGAGTTGTGTAACAATTTTCACTGAGATTTGAACCAAGAAATTTATATCTAATTATTATTTTCTATTGTTTATTTGAAGATTGAGAAGAATAGTATTGTAACTTTTGTAAGTACTCTTTTGAAGTTATTTATGAACCTCAATATATCTTTGATATCTTATATGGAAATGAGTAGCTAAACTCCTATAACTAGGGTGATGGGAGCCTTCATGTAGAGAGCTGTTTTGGGTTGTAAATCCATTTGATTTCTAACATCTACTAAATTGCATGAATCTCTATTCATTATAATGACATTTCTTGGTTGCAAACTTGATAAGTGAGCCCATGAACACCACTTGTCTGTAAGAAAGTAGATATTGGGAAAAGTGGTGATTCACATGAAATCCATAGGTTTACCCTTTGTGTCAAGGGTTGATGCCCTAATGGGATCAACCCTCATGACAGTTCTATTGAAAATTACATAGATCCTTTAAGTTCAAAAGAAGAAAAGGTTAAAAGACCCATTAGGTTGAGAAACAAGTGGGTAATTCTTAGAATTCAATACTTCTTCCAATTGAAATAATAAGTTAGAATTCAAGTACAAATTCACAACCCTAACTGTTTGAACATCTTGGTGAACATAACTCTAGTTAGTTTATTTTCAGTAAAATTATTCTTGCATTGACTCTCATTAGCTGGATTGTTGTGTGATACAAGAACGAAAGACCATTATTAATACACCAAATACCCTCTTATACTCCGAAAACTTAGATCAAGGGTCTAATAATAGTCACAATATTAGTGAACATAGTATTCCCTATGGGATTCGACACCTAACCCAGTTGGGTTCTATATTTGACAGTGATCGCTTACACTTTTGAAAAAAAGTTGAAATTTGGGTGTGTTGACTAAGCGTAAACCTAGTCGGGAAAGCTGATGGACTTCCTGAGAAAACTTCTTCTTACCATCCTCAACATGAACAACACTGCCTATAGACAATCTACTGAGAGAATCAACCACTACATTGGCCTTACCTAGATGATATAGAATACTCATGTTATAATCCTTCAATAATTCTAACCACCTTCTATGACGCAGATTTAAATCTTTCTAAGTGAACAAAGACTGAAGGATTTTGTTACCTATGAACATATCTACATATACCCCAAACAAGTAATGCCTCCAAATCTTTAAGGAAAACACTACAGCTGCTAACTCAAAATCATGAGTAGGGTAATTTTTTTCATGGAGTTTAAGCTCTCTGGAGGCATAGGCTATGACCACAACTCTTTTCATTAGGACACAACCCAAACCTAATCTAGATGCATTACAGTACACAACAAAACCATCTAAACCATCTTGTAGAGATAAGGCTGGGGCTGAGGTGAGTCGAGTCTTCAACTCTTGGCAACTTTTTTCCTAAGAATCTGATCACTAAAATTTAATTTTCTTATGAGTCAATTGGGACATGGGGGATGAAATAGAAGAAAACCCTTCAACAAACCGATGGTAATTGCCAGTTAAACCTAAGAAACTCCTGATATCTGATGGATAAATAGGTCTAGCCCAGTTTCTCACTACCTCAGACTTTTGAGGATCAACTCTAATTTCATTAACAAAAATAATATGGCCAAGAAAAGCTACCGATCATAGCTAAAATTCACACTTAATGAATTTAATAAACAACTGGTGAGCTCTAAGAGTCTGAAGTACTATTCAGAGGTGGTCTGCATGATCATTTATTCTACGAGAGTAAACAAGAATTTCATTAATGAAGACTATGATGAACATATCTAGGTACTTTTTGAAGACTTGATTCATCAGGTAGATGAAGGCTGCTGGGGCATTGGTAAGACCAAGGGACATGACTAAAAATTTGAAGTGACCATATCGAGTTCGAAATGCGATTTTCAAAATGTCAAATTCCCTGACCCTGAGCTGATGATAGCCTGATCTTAGGTATATCTTTGTTAAATGGATGACACCCAGAAGTTGATAAAATAAGTAATCAATTCTAGGAATTAGATATTTATTCTTGACCGTGACTTTATTTAACTACGGTATTCTATGCACATTCTGATAGAACCGTCTTTCTTACGCAGATATAGAATAGGTGCATCACACGGGGAGATGCTGGATCCGATTAACCCCTTATTTAGGTAATTCTTTAACTATTTTTTAAATTCTTTAAGTTTAGCTGGAGCCATTCTGTAAGGAAGAATAGATATAAGCTGAGAATCTGGGAGAAGGTCTATTACAAAGTCGATTTCCCTTTCAGGAGGATCTTAGGGGAGATCTTCAAGGAACACATCTAGAAATTTCCTGACTACTGAAACTAACTCAAGGGTTAAAGATTCTGAGTTAGAGTCTCTGACTCACACAAGATGGTAAATACATCCCTTTGATGTCATTTTTCTACCTCTAAGGTACGAGATCATCTGACCCCTAAGAGCTGTAGTACCGCCCCTCTATTTAAGGACTGGTTCATTTGGGAACTGAAAATGAACTATTATGTTTCTACAATTAACTAAGGCATAGCATGATTGGAGCCAATACATGATGAGAATGACATCAAAATCCATTATCTCTAACTTTACGAGATCAACTGAGGTAACTTTATGAGATAATGTGATCAGATAATTCCTGTATACCTGTCTTGCTACAATGGAAACACCTATTAGGGTAGACACTGAAAAGGGCTCTACTAGAGTTTCAGGACTGACTCCAAATTTAACTACTACAATGGAGTTATAAGAGAAAGAGAAGCCCTAGGGTTTAGTAAAGAATAAAGATGTAAGTGAAAGACCTGCAAATTACCAGAAACTACGTTAGGAGAATTTTCCTAATATTGGCGGGACTGAAGAGCATATAATCTGCTCGGATGCTGACCACTGGTAATATTGAAAGCGGCACCCTACTGAGTTGGGTGACGGGATGGAACTGAAGACTGATAGGACTGTCCCTATTGGCACATATCCCAACTTTTCTGAGTAACTAACCAACACTCCCCAATCTGATGGCCTGGCTGTCCACACCCAAATAACACATCACTACCCTCTCTATACTCTCTTTGATGGTGTCTGCCATATTGCTGATATAGGGGATTTGGACGAGCACTGCTAATACTGACCTGGGACATAGAGCCTAGTGCTCTATCTCGATTTTTGTTTTTGAATTTGGGTACTGGGCACTGGCTGAAGAGGGTGCTGGGGTTGTAGACCTCTGATAAAACTGAGGACGATTACCATTTTCTAACTTTGGCTGATGGAAATTAAAACTAACTTTCCTAGCTCTCTTATTTCCTATTCCCATCTCCTTAATCTTCTGCTTCTCTATTAGTTGAGAATGGACCATCAGCCTAGACAAGTCTATCTCATTAATCAGTATTATGGTCCTACACTCCTTGACCAGACTATCAAATATGCTAGACACAAACTTACTTATCTTGGATCTGTTATCAGCTACAACATGATAAGCACATCTATCTAACATCTATCTAACTTAGTGAACATGGGAATACTCCTTCATGCTTATGTTGCCCTTCCTCAAGTTTATGAACTCTAACACTTTGGCCTCTTTCAACTATAATAGGAAGAATCTGTCTAAGAAAGTTGTGGCAAACTCTTCCCATTCTATAGGCCCTACATCTATACCCCTATCAACTTTAAAATACTTAAACCAAGTATGGGCTACATTATACAACTGGTATGAAGCCAACTCAGCACTCTGACAAGATGTGACCTCTATAATATTCGTGATCTTCTTAACCATATCTAAGAATTATTGTGGATCCTCTTCAAACTTGGATCCCATGAAAGGAGGATTTATTTGGGTAAAATCCAAAATTCATGTTGCAGTAGTACTGGCCACTGGGTTGGCCAAAATAGTAGCTAGCCATTCATTTTATGCTACTGCTTAATTGGATAGCATAGTGAATGCAACCCTAAATTCTTTGTGAGAGACGTGCTCATCCAGAGGATCTGCCTAGATAGGTTGAGGGGCTAGCTGATTTCCTTTTCTTTTTTTTTTCTTTTTGGGAGGCATGTTCTATAAATGAAAGGAACAAATAGATTAGACAGGGAGTTTAACTTGAGCTCATGCTCACTCGCACAACATGAATAATGAAAGAATGGAAAATATTCCAAAATGCCTTGTAGTCTCTCATCCAGAAGTGTGGTGTGCTACTCATCCATGCACAAGACTGTACTTGATATGGCTTTCAGACTTTCTATGACACTTTAAAACCTTAGGCTCAGATACCAAGTTTGTAAAAACTTAAGACTACCCCCTAGTCATCACACGGTGGTTACAGTCCTAAGGGACCATAAACTAACCCATGAGTTGGTACCTATTATGAGCACTGAATAATAATATCATAATTATGGAAAACATCTAATATTTCTATAAGGTTTTATCACTGAATCAATACTAAAATATGAATCTATAGAAAAACTAACCGAATCTGATTAAATACTGATAAACTGGTATGTCAACTTAACATTCGAATATAGAATAACTAACTTTAATGTCTAATAAGCCTTTAAAACTTGATGACTGAATATACGTTGATGGGACAGGCCCCCAACAAACTCTGCAAACTACTAAAATAAAGATATGAAGTAAAATAATTTGTCCTCGAATGATAAGGACTCACCAATTCTACTGTACTAGTGTTAATTTGAGGAGTGAGTGTAAGTATGGTCCGGGAACTGAGTATCAACAACTATGATATAATATATCATAGTGCAAAAGAAAGGTATGCGATCAGTACTTTGAATGTACTGGTATGCTACATAAGGTAGGATGATATGCACGCTTTCATGAACAAAACTAATAATTTACTAAATATACTTGCAAAACATGGAGTACTGAGTAGAGAACATGGAGTCCGTAGATACTAAAAATACAAAAAATCTATAAATACCGACTATGCATGAAAATCTATAAGTACTGAAGATACGTGAAAATCTGTAGACACTAGGGATGTCTGACCAAGCATATAGCATAAACTAAGTAAAATGTGTAAACTGAAATACTGACAAAATACTTATGTTTGTATGCTTTGGTCAAACAATTCTAAGACTGTATAACTGAATTGGGACTTTAACTAAGACTGCATTTGAGACTATTGAGGTATCATCTAATCGACATTCCACTATTTGAGCTAATGGGGTCGAACCTGTAACCCTAGTTGGAAGGGTGTTAATACCATGCCACAGGTATTAAAAATGTCTGTGTGGATCCAGTAAATTGATATAATGTCTAAATGACAAAGGGTGTCAAGCCTGAATTGACGGGTGACCCCTGCGAGATAATCAAGGCTAATCTTACGGGTGACTTCTCATACCCAACACTAGCTACGTTGTTCTGGAGTATAGGGACTACTACTAAAAACTCTGCCTATCTAAAGGAATCCTCCATCCTTACACTCGCTAGGTGCTAAATTCTACTCCCTAATGAAAGACACTAAAACACTAAACCATTTTGAGTTCATCTGACTGGTAACTAACTATTCTAATAATTCTCATAGTATGTTTGAAAAATATTCTGTAATGTACAGATACTAGACTAAGTAAACAACTATGGATTTTGGGTATTCAATACCCCAGGATTCAAAAATAATAAAAGTAAAATGACACTAAAACTTAGAGATCAAAACATGAAAGCTTTTATTATATAAATCACTCTTGTAGGCATTTTATCAAATACTTGTAGTTCATGGTTTAAACCAATTATAGAAATGTCATGGAACTTGTAGGAATAGAATGAATTCATCATAATAGCATTAATTTATGGTTTAATTCAATAAGTAATAATGTTAAAACTTCGACGATTGAATAATAACAATAATTTCAAGGTAGCATGGTATAAAATCAATAGTATATGGAGATTCATGGATGAAATCATAATTTAAAACATGATAACTTGGAAAGATTATAACTTGGTAATTAAAATACGAAATTTGGACTCCATGGATGAAAGGAATCCATGGATGAATATCTAACATACCTAGGATAGTGAATTTCGTGTAGTTCTGGGTGAGTTTTTGAGGATTGCCCTTGAATTTGAGAGTTAGGGTTTCTTGTACTTGAAAAGGGTATCTTTGATTGTATGAGGAACTGAAATAATGATGACTACTTGGGATTTTTAGGGGTTAAATTTTGTGTTTTAGGTTAATTATGGCCATAGAAAAAGACCCAAATACTCGTGAACAAAATAAAAACGGAAGATGAAAACTGAAGATCCTGATTTTTGTCTTTGGCAACACTTGGAACTATCACGCTAAGCCACAGGAAATGGGACAATTTTGACCTGGGAAAACACCGTGATGCAGAGCTATCTCGTTAATCCTTTGAAGTGCCAATTTGGCCACCTTCGCCAAGTTCCACCATCGCAGGGGCCTGCTGGAAATTGCCAAACTAGAAATTGGCCTGCTCCACGACAATCCAACATCTCGGAGTCATGCTGGAAATTAACATTGTCATTTTGACTATCTCTGCAATGCGCTAAGGGTTAAAATGACAATGTTTAACTATTGAAACTTAAAATCACCATAACTTCTTACCTGGTTATTGGATTTGGGCGAATTTTATATCGTTGAAAAGTTAATTGAATTTCCTACGTAATGGCAAGATCTAAATGGAAAAATAATGATTTCTTAGAAAATTTTATATATGAATACTCATTTATTGGGACTTAGATTATGCTAGGAAAATACGGGGAGTTAAATTTTATTCCTCCTGAACTACATTAACCTAGGCTTGAGGCTATGAAAAAATCTCATCTTGCTGTCCTAAATTACTTGATTTTGAAATGATAATAATTTATCAACTAAAACAATAATAATATATACAATAATCATTCAAGTGGGCTTATTTACCATACCTTAAGATGTTTCAATATGCCATTTAGGATTTCCCTGATCCATATAGTTTAGAAGAGTGTACAGTTCATCATATGTATTTTTGAATTCTTGACCTCCTGCAACTTAATTTAGAATTTTTTTTGTATTTATTTCATGTATTTCATAAAATATGTAGTCTATCACATTATTAGATTATTGGTGATGAGTACAATCTCTGATAAAATCCTTGAATATCTTTCCTATGCTTGGTATAAATTCTCCTTAGGCTTTTTCCGAAAACCTAATATTTCACTTCTTATCCATCTATCCTTATTGGATTAAAAGAATAAAATAAGGACTTCCTTTCTATATTAACCTATATGGTGATGGAATTGGAAGTTCTACGTTCAACTATATCTTTGTTTTTCCTAAAAGTGACAATGGGAAAATAGTAGGCCTTACATAATATATAAAGACTCCTGTGCGAATGAAAGTGTCACTGATTTCTAGAAAATTCTAAAAATAAACTTTTTGAGCCTCATATAACAATCCTATAAGCATCTAATTGTATGCATTAATTATACCATGTAATTTTGAAACCCAAATTTTCCTCTTCCATCCGTTGTGCGGATATTGAAGGTTACATTGGTTATGAGTGTAATTGACACTTTGCCCACTATCCTGTAGTCTTTTAATTCATCACACATAGATACATGAATAGTCGAAACATTTTTAATTTGTGAGAATAGGTATATAAGTGTGGCTTATCTTCTCAATTAGTGTAAGCATTACTCAAGTTCAGGATGTGGTTCAACCAATTCTCCCTCCTTTGCCAACTTACTATATATTTAAATCTATACTAGCAAATTCAGTAGCTATGACTAAGTTGTCAGCACGTATCAAACAAAATAGAAAAAATAAAAATTAGAAGATTCGTAATTTTTCAAATCCCAACAATGGCACAAAAACTGTTTGCATCCTACTGCACACAAAAGTTTACATGGTCATGCAAGTATAAAGTGGCTCTATATTGATCTCGAAGGGACTTGTCATTTAGCAAAAAATCAAATTAATGTATAACTATTAAGGTTAAATGAGTGTGATTTGTAACCAAAGAGAGTTTAAGTTTTATTTTACTGAAAGTAACCATGAACAGTAGCATAAACAAAAAGTGTTGTAAACAATAATTTCAAGTATTCTAGGGTCAAGGCTTCTTGAGCCATCATGTAAAGCTATACAATATCCGTGGCTAAGTTATCTTTCTTTGTTGTTTATTCATGGGTCAAATTTCATGATTATGGTCTATCGAGCCTCTAATCACCTATTTAAATTAGCCTCATGTCTATATCGTTAAGTTGGGATATGGTAAATAATTCAAATGCATTTGTATTTCATCCTATATTTGAGCAAAATAGGGCTAATTAGGTATATTCCTATCCTAATAGTGAATCTTATCCTTAATTCATCTTAAGGACGAGAAAAAATTTCTTAAGTTCATCAGTCTAATCTAATGTTACTCCTTTCAAGCTCACAAAAGAAATATAGAAGTGCTTTAAAGGTTGTGAATAAATAAAATAGTAAGCACAAGAAAATAAGAACAACAAAGTTTGATAATCAATATTAACAAACTTGACTATAGTGTAAGTAATCACATTTGTATGTCAAGTAATCACATTTGTATCCTCAACCCTATAAAGAGGTTATTTAGCTGCTCGTAATCCTACAATGAATCACCATTAAAGATTTAAGTAAAACTATAAGAAAACTAGAATTAAAGAAAGAAGTACTCTAAAATAAAGCCCTTGATACCTTTACTTCTCTGCATTTTTGTGTTGCTTCCCAAGATAAGTTGTTATTATGGATATATACTCTTTATCTTTCCCTTTAGGTAGCCCATATGCTCAAAATATATGAAATATAAACAATGACAACTTTCCCTCAACTTAAACCAAGTAAACAACTGAGTTTGGTCATTTTTTGGGTAGGGGAAGGGGGGTTGCAACACAAGGCCTATCACATGCCCAATATGGGTGAAAAGCATGGAAAAACCAGTCACCATTAAATGGGAACTACCCATTCTTTGAGGGTTTAGTGCATTGACCAACCCATTGTCTTGAGGGGTACGAGGCATGGTATTCCTCTAAATGATATTTTGTCCAATCCTTGTCCCTTATTTTCCTACTAGTTTGGGCTTGTGTGTAGGATTACTTTAAATTTCATATCTTATACTATGGCCTAGTACAATAATTCATATCAACTTTACGCCATAGAACAAAATAAAGCTTGTCAAAGTACACTACATTAAGCATAGCTTAGGATAGCCTAACTAGTTGTCTAATCTAATATCTATTTGATAATTGTTGGATGTTGAATTTCTTCAAATGAACCATAAAAACTCTAAACATGCAACTTGGAAAACAAATAAACAAATTACACTTTATGTGTCATTAAACTCACCAATTTATCCTCAAAACTAAGCTATAGACGCATAGATATGACACTTATGTGTATAAATACACCTAAGATCACCACCCCACACTTAAAGCCTTGTTCGTTCCCAAATGACTCTTTACAGTAATCACAATCAAGGAAGAATCTAACATAAGTACTCCAACTAAGACACTCTTTCTAGAAAAAAAAACTGCCTGCATAATAAAGTCTACATCCTCAATAGCAAGTCATAGGAATAATGAATATACAAACCTTAATGAGAACATACTCCATAATTTATTTGTGGACCGCTCTAGTTTTGTCTGACATGTCTAGAAAAATAGGTGCAGGACTTGGATTCACTAAAAACCTAAAGTTTAAAAAACAAAAAGGGGATTCAAATTGATGTTTTCCCCAAAATCACTCTAAGCTTAAACAATATCATATTCACCAATTTATTTAGGGAGGGTGAAGTGATGAACTTATACTACACTCTAGTTATAATATGATACTCAAAACCACATATTATCCCAAGCTAACCCATGGTACAGGAATAATTGTTCATAAATTGATAAAAACATATATAAAAACTAAACTGATAGAGTGGAAGCATAATCACAATATGAGTTGTTTTCGTATATTACTTCAAAGTTTACAACACTGTAATCTAAAAGAAGGGGAACTGAAACTACATAAAATAACTCTTACTGTCTATTTATAAATCCACTACTAATGCTGACTATAAGTATCTAAGAGATGGCCTTTAACTCTAACTGACATTCATTTATGCTTTACCAGAGTAAACATCTTCCCACCCTCTTTTTTTAATACCAACAAGTATCAACCACCCTCAAATTAGGTTAATGCCATAAGTCAAGGTGCATATTGTCTTAAGTAGATCAAGGCCAAATACTCTAATTCAAATTCTAAACCAACTATCCATTAAGCAGTTAATAGCCCCATAATAGCCACCCTCAACTTAGATATTTTGCCTATGTTTAGGTACACATTGCCTATTACTAGTCCAAGGCCAGAACTAGGAGTCAACAGCTAAAATATAGTTAACTAAAATACTTGGTGATGAAGAAAGATTTACAAAGGCTCAAAGAAAGGTTCAAACATGGAAATAATTTTTGGTGGGGTTAATTTTTGGTTAAGTGAAATAAAAGCACAAGTTTGCCTGCCATCACTTCTCATTCCATCAACTATAGAACAACATAAATTGAACCAGGAAAGTTCTAGGTACTATACTATGTAAGAACTAATACAAAATACTCACACACACAGTGGCAAATGAGTCATACTCATTCTATTATTCTTATGAGGTGCATCACATGTCATGCAAATTTATAGATTAATGCCAACTACGGATTCACTAACAATTAATAATATATCCTAGGAGACAAAAGTAAACAGTCAAATGGAAATAGTCATACCTTGATGCCAAAATCATTCCTCATCCATATTTACATCAAGATACTAACACAAAAAATACTTTTATTTCATGGACCAACATCAGCAACATAACAAGACTTAAAAAAAAATAAAAATGCAAATCTGAAATTAAACCTAGACATGTGACATAATCCTAGACATGACGATTCTCCTAGATAGCACATGGTTGGGTTAAGAATATTGGTAACACAAACCACCATGGTACAAGCACATCCCATCCCTATAGAAAATAATGCTTTGTCCGCAATGCATATAATTTAAGTACAAAAGAGGGGAAATACTTATATTTCCTCTTATCGTCAAAGGCATTTATAAAGTGCTGTAAGGCTGCAGTGTCTACAACAGGTGCAATATTGACCCCTATGGTAGTGGGAGTTCTCACAATATCTTCCTCCAAAATCGGTGGTACAAAATATCTGGACAGATCTACAACTTGCCTCCTAACTAGGGCAGATTTGGTAGACACTCCTGATGCTTCATCCTTTACTCTTTTCCTTTTTCTCTCCTCATCTTTTCTTCATTTTCTTCTTTCTGTCTTTATCTTATGTTGCTCTTGCTCCTCTAATGACATAGATTTGAGTCTCTTTCTTTTAATATCTTTTCGTGCAAGATTTTTATCAGTATCCACTACGTTCTTACCCTTATCTTTGATTGGTCACCCTATTAAATTAATAAGACCTTTTTCTTCATCACTTAGAACCTGGACTGGATCAAATATGGCCTACTGTGGATGCTGATTCATTCTATCTACATCTTCCTAGATTTTTCTAACCTTCTCAATCAATTTTGAAAAATATGGGATGGACATAGCATCCAAATTCTTGTGGATTCACTCCTCTATGTTTTCTATTCTTAACTGGATGTTCCTAAAAAGATGTATTGCTTTTATACAATTCTTTCAAAAAAGGGTTTGAAATATGTCCCACATTTAATAGCTGCTTTTTAACCCTTTTCTATGCCCGAACTACCTTTGTAAAGTTTACCTGGTTTAGCCTGTATTTTGAATAATAGGGCAGAACTAATGCAGAAACTGCAGTCCCACCCATGGGCATCGAAGCAAACCTATAGAGGTAGTAGGAGGCATGTATGTAGCAAGAGGCCATGGGATACCTGAAGGAACCTTAGATGATTCAAAAATTAGTTCCGACTAAATTTGCTGAGCTGGGGGCCTGTTGACTCACATATAAATCTTCAAGTCATCCCTTGTCTTTTTAATATCCTGCCTATGCACTGCCTGAACCTCATTATCAAGTCCACTAATCAAAGAAAATTTTTCTTTCTCACAAAACTCAGTGATAAGACATGGAAATGGAAGAAAAGTCATGGTCTTTTGAGCTCGGAAGAATAACAATTAGTAATACGGTGGCCGAAATATACTGTTAATCCCTCGATTAATGCAGCAATAATTACAGCTCTAGTGATATCTAAGCGGTCATCACATCCTATCGGTATCAGCCTTAATCTCATAATTTCCCACCAGAACTTGTCCCTAAAGCTTAGGGATAAATTAGATATTTGTTTGTGTGGGTTATTCAGGCTGGAACAAAAATCTAAATACGCGCTCTAAGATATCTATATCAACTCTACGAATAGGAACTACCTCCAACTTGTTCATGTCAACTGCTGATGCACTTGGGGGATGGCTCTTCTCCAACAATGCTAAGTAATTGGTGAAAAACCCACGTACCAAGTTTGGTTGATAGGATCCTAGTGGCCTGCTCATCCCTTCCAACTCATATTCATTGAATCAATGGTATAGTTCTGGGTACTCATACAAGGTTGTTGTCACAAATTGATACTCCTAAAAAATAGGTCTCTTCGTGAAACTTATATATTGGTGTGATACCTTCATAAAAATGCTCTCGAGCCCCTTCGACTTATAATCTCATACCCCTCTACAGTTGTAGGTCCTTGCGTTAAACTATGTTTTGGTCTCGTTCAGTAATCTCCTCTTGGATGAGGTTAGATTTTTCAACACCTTTCTCAACTAGAATGGAGCTTTAGCTACTATTGCTACTGCTTTTACCCTCCTCTTCAGATTGGGGGGATGAGGAAATCACCTAATGGTTTTGCTGAGTGTTGCATGCTAGTACGTCCGAACTTTGTGATAGTCCTTACTCGGCTTGTGTGCCTCTACCTCTGCCTCTGGTTAATGGTAATTTATTAGCCATTGTACCTGAAAGTGCAGAATTTATCAATCCACAGACTCAATCCGTGATTAGGGCGACAGTCCGTCAGACCTGCGATAGTCTATCGAACCTGTGATGGTCCGTCGACCCAAACCATCGGGGACATTCTAGTAACTCTATTTCTAAGAAAGTGGCGACAGTTTCAGGCGATGGGTCATTGGGTATCCGACGGTCCATTGCACTGACCGTTGCCGACCATTTTCTACTTTAGGCCTCATTTCGGTATTTTATCAAACACTTTGCATGCTCTTAATAAAAACATGATTCTCAGGGCATTTGAATCAATAATACACTACTACATTTTCTTTTCTTGATTGATGGGCTACTAAGACTTCACCCATGATAAAGTTTGTCAGATTTTAACTCAGATCAGACCACTATAGAATGACTCAAAATTAAAGAGTATTGTTTCAACATTGTAGCCTTCATATGCTTCCATGGTTCTTAGTGTTGAATAACATAGAGAAGAATGGAGGGATCATACCTTATGTTGCAGTACTTGATCACTCTCTTGACGTGCACTCTAAACAAAGGACACACTATGACACCTGACTTTTATGTGGACTTTTGTTGCTTGTGATTGAAAGAACAAAGAGGAGAAGAAGTTTAAATAGATGCGGGAAAGGAATTGGAGAAGTTTAAGATGGTAATAGAAAGTCTCAAATACGTTGAATACAGGGACACTAAATAGTATCAGGCACTTGAACCATTGTGGCATTATTTAACCACTTTAAATTATCCATTTAAACCCGTTTGAATCGAATAAGAATGAAAATTCTAGCTATTTAAATTAATTTGACCCAACTCACTAAAATAGGCTTCCTGTGATGGTTCCAATGATAGTCTATCGCATGTGCAATGATCCGTTGATTAACACATCATCCCTATCCAATTTACTTACTTGGAGTGATACTGGCGATGGTTGGGTCGATGATCTATCGAGCTTGGGATGGTCCATCGATCAACCTGTCTCTATTTTTCCAATTTCTTGTTTTTTGGAATTTATTGCGATGGTTCCCATGATAGCTTGTCGAGTTTGCAATAGTTCATCGGGTAATCTATCGGTCTCTCTAAATTATTTCATCTTCTATTTTCCTGCACTGTCATACCTGCACACTTACACAAATATTTAGCTTGCACAAAATAATGAAATAACTTAAACTAATGATTTATAGCACACAATATGGGTTGCCTCCCTCTAGCTCTTGATTTATTATCCTGCCACGACTCAGTTATCTTGATTACTTAAACTTCATCGAGATAGATTTTCACTATTCTCTTCATCAATTTTGTAGACCGATATACAGTTTTATATGCTGCCTATTAACTTTGAAGATACTTCTGTTTTAATTTTCGAGTTCCACTACTCCAGATGAGTAGACTTGGTTAACTCTAAATAGGCCTAAACATTTGGATTTGATTTTACCTATAAAAAGCTTAAGTCGGGAGTTGAAGAGGAGCACTAAGTCACATTTCTAAAAATCCCATTTTTCAATTCTGTGGTCATGGTACTTGTTCATTCTTTATTTGTACAAGTTATCCCTTTTATAAGCTCTAAGATGGAACTCATCCATCTCATTCAGTTGCCTCAGTCTCATGCCTGCTAACTCATTCTAGTTCAGATTAAGACACTTCACTACCCATAATGCTTTATGCTCCACTTCAATCAGCAAATGACACACCTTGCCATAAACCAATTGGTATAATGACATGCCAAATGGTGTCTTGAAAGCTGTTATATTTGCCCATAAGGCATTATCAAGCTTCTTAGACCAATCTTTCTTGCAAGCATTTAGCTTTGATTTCCCAATTAGAGATTTCCACCTACCCACTGCTCTATGGGTGTATGGGGTAGCCACCATACGTTGTTTGACTGCATATTTTGACAAGACATTTATGAATATCTTGTTGCAAAAGTATGATCCTCCATCTCTTATGATGGTACGTGGTACCCTAAAGCGAGATAAGATATTCCTCTTTAAAAATGAAATAACTCGCTTCCTACATTATCTGCCAGAGCCATGGACTCGACCTATTTTGAAATGTAGTCAACATCAACTAATATGTACTTTATCCCAAATAAGCTCATGAAGGACCCCATGAAATCAATGCCCGAAACATCAAATAATTCTACCTGAAGCATTTTAGTCATTGGCATCTTATGGTGCTTTGTGATGGACCCTTGTCTTTGACATTGGTCACATATCTTCATGAATTTGTAAGTATCCTTAAACAAAGATGGCCAATAGTAGCAACTCTGAAGCACTTTTCTTTCAGTTCGATCACTTGCATGGTGACCTCCAACAAAGCATGACTTGTTTCCAGTATACTCAACATATCTAATTCTGGGATGTACCGTCTAATAATACCATCCACACATAATCGAAAAAAGATATGGCTCATACCAAAAGTAATGCGTCATATTATGGAGAAACTTTTCCTTTGATGAAAGGAAAGATTCTCTAGTATCACCTCACTCGCCACATAATTTGCGCAATCAGCATACCAAGGTATTTTCTCCACAACAGCAGCATAGATTTCCTCATCTAGAAATACATCATTGATCTCAAATTCATCTCTAACTTCTTGTTCACTTTTCAACCTGGATAGATGATTCGTAACTTGGTCTTCTCACCCCTTTCTATCTTTGACTTCAAAGTCAAACTCTTGAAGCAACAACACCCATCTAATTAACCTTGGCCTCGCATCCTTTTTTCCATTAAATATCTAAAGGTTTTATGTTCAGTCTGGACCACCACCTTGGTTCCTAGCAAATAGGCCCGGAAAATCTCAGAGGCATAGACAATTATAAGAAGTTCATGTTCTATGATGGTGCAGTTTTTTTAAGCTCCATTCAGTGCTTTGCTGGCATAATAGATTGGATGAAACGATTTGTCCTTCTTTAGTCCCAGCATAGGTCCAAGGGCAACACCGCTTGCATTACACATGATCTCAAATGGTTTTGACCAATCCGGTGCAACAATGAAAGGAGCATCAACCAACTTCCCTTTAAGGTATTCAAATGCCTTCAAACAATCATCATCAAATGAGAATTTGACTTCCTTCTCCAAGAGTTTGCAAAGGGGGTTTGCAATCTTTGAGAAGTCATTTATAAACATCCTATAGAAGCCAGCATGACCAAGAAAACTATGCACCTCCTTCACTGAAATAGGAGGTGGAAGCTTCTCTATAACCTTAACTTTGGATCGATCAGCTTTAATCCCCTTTGCTAAAATTTTGTGTCCGAGAACGATGCCTTAATTCGACATGAAGTGGCATTTCTCCTAATTAAGCACAAGATTGAACTCCTTACATCGTTGTAAGGCCCTACTCAGATATACAAAACATATCTCAAATAAATATCCTACAGTAAAAAAAGCATCCATAAATACCTCCAACGTGTCTTCAACCATATCTGATAATATCGACATCATGCATCGCTGAAATATGGCAGGTGAATTACACAAGCTGAAGGGCATTCTCTTAAATAAAAATGTTCTATATGTACATTTGAAAGTTGTCTTCTCCTAATCTTTAAGTGAAATAGAAATCTAGTTATAACTAGAATATCCATCTAAGAAATAGTACCAACCACTTCCCGCTAGACGATCAAGCATCTGATCAATGAATGGCATTGGGAAGTGGTCTTTTAATGTTCACGAGTTAAGTTTTCTATAATCCATACACACCCTCCACCCAGTAACAGGCTTGAGTGAGATCAACTCGTTCTCCTTGTTAGCCAGCACTTTTATGCCTCCTTTCTTGGGCACGCACTGAACAGGACTTACCCACTTACTATTAGAGATGAGGTATAATACTCTTGCATCTAAACACTTGATAATTTCTTTATTTACCACCTGTTGCATAGGTGAGTTAAGACAGTGATTATGGCTCAACAGTCAGGACAGAATCTCCTCTAGCTGGATTTTATGTATGCATATACTAGGAGGAATGCCGATAATTTCTTCAATCGTCCAACCAATAGCCCTCTTATATCTCTTAAGAACATAAATGAGGGCTTCCACCTGTTGTTCTCCTAATTCAGCCACAATAATAATAGGTAGTGTATTTTCGGTGCCCAGTAACAAATACCTCAAATGAGCAGGCAATTTTTTCTACTACAAAATGGGTGGCTCTTCAATAGACGGCTTGGCTGGTGGACTGGGATGATTTTTCAAGTATAAATCCAGCTTCTTGGGTGCATAAGAATAATACCCCATGCCTATCAAGGTAAACACAGTCTCTTCATAATCATCAATATCGTCTTGATCAAAATTCATTAATACAGTAGCTAAAGTCTTCACAAAAAATTTTTTTTCTATAGGTACTTCCTGCTCCTCTTCATAATAAACATGCAAAATAGAAAACACGCTCATATCTTTATGTTATTTCATGGTCTTCATTATTTATCCTAAATAGTAGCTTATTTGCCTTTAGATCAATAAGTATACTCCAAGTTGTGAGTAAAGGTCTACCCAAGATTATGGGCACCTCAAAGTCCACCTCAAAATCGAGAATGAAAAATTAGGTGTAAATATGAAATTGGTCACCTTCACTAATAGTCATATAAAATCCCCACAGTCTACTTCACAGACCTATATGCCATAACTAATCTCATGTTCGTGTGAGTTGGATCCCCTAAACCCAGTTTCATATACACAGCAAGCGGCATCAAATTTATGCTAGCTCCAAACTCACATAGAGCTTTTGTGAACTCAAGAGGCCCAATAGTGCATGGGATAGTAGATGCTTCCGAGTATGCCTACTTCTACACCAATGTCCTTGTGGAAATAGCATCATAATGATGGATATTGTCCACCGTCTCATAAATAACTATCTGCTTCTTCGTAACAAGGTCTTTGTTGAACTTTGCGTATCCAAGCATTTGCTCCAATGCCTCCTCCAATGGAAATTTGTTTGTCAATTGCTTAAGCATGGCCATAAAATTGCCAAACTTTGTGTCATCGGCCTTCCTTTTCAACTGATGGTGAAATAGAGAAGGTGGTTTTAGGAGTGTAGTAAACACCCTTTTGGTCTTCTTTTCCTTGCTCATCTCCAATCATCAGCCTACTGATGGTTGGGTGGTGTATTATCAATAACTTCATCCAATTTCTTAGACTCCACTGGATATGTTCCTTTAAGCTCAATATCTTCTGCAATCATAGCATTGCCCCACCTACAGGCCTGGTAAAACCTTACTACTCCTTGAGGTAATTTCTATGTAGAAGCCATCATTTTGAGGATTCTAAAATATATCACTTGACAAAGTTCCTCTCTTTCTTTAATTAAATACTACTGAGAGTTAGCTCATTTGTTGCTCCAAGTGTTTGATACAAGTAGAGTGTGAGCTTACCAACTGACTCATGGAAGACAAATCATACTTCATTGTAGTCACCCCAGAGTTGGTAGTCTCAACTCTCTTTAATAATTTCTCCATCATATCCTCCATAGGCATCTTGCCAAAGCTAGTTGCAGCATTATCTCTACTTCCAGGAGGTACATATAGTCCACTTCTATTAGTTTTTCTCTTATAGTTCCCTTGATCTAGTCTATCCTTGTAATAGTTTTATCGTAATAGTTCTGACCTTGATTTCCTTGTCTATTGCCTCAAAAACCCTCCTGATTATTTAGATAGTACGCCTCTTTTTTTGAGTCAAAATCAGCTCTTCCCTGCGATGCAACAGGATTCACCTTCTCCATTTTTCCAGACAATAGATGCTTACTCAACAAATCCATCTATATTTTTAAATGTGCCATATCCTGGCCATGTTCTTCCTCTTTTTTTCGTTGTTCTGTAGTCATGCTACAAGACACAGTAGGGCTTGCTACCATAGAATCCCTGGCATGCCAAGCTCTACTCTATTTTATCATCCGATCAAGCATCTTCGAGGCCTCTAGAAAAGTAAGGTTAACAAATGACCTCTACAGTATTATCCATGAGTGGCTTTGTAATAGATTTCAATACCTAAGAAAGAGTCTCCATCAAATAAATATTCATCATGTTATGGTTTAGGCATTGTATTAGCTTCTTTTTAAACCTCCCCCAGCTTTCATGAAGTGCTTTACTGGGAAGCTATTGGAAGTTACTGATTTCATCCCTCAACTGTACCCTTCGGGAGGGTAGAAAGAACCTTTTTAGGAAACCCTCTTTCAACTACCTCTAATTGGTTATAGAGTCAAGAGTAATTAATTTAACCATAGCTTCGTCTCTCCAGACAGAGACAATAGAAACAAACATAGACGAATAGCATTCTAACCCATTCCTGGATAATCAAAAGACTCGCAAATGGCAACAAAATTCACCAAATGCATGTTTGGATCATCTCTAGGAAGACCACCGAACAACCTCTTAAGATGAAGGTATTGAATCATTATACTGGTAATGCTGAATTTAGCTCCTGGTGCTAAAGGTAGAGGAATAATAGCTCCAATTGCACCCACACCATCTAGTCCATCTTCATTGTCATTCAGATCAAACTACACTGGTTGACGCTCTTGCCTTGCCCTAAAGGGGCAATTTATGTTTACATTATGATTCACTGGTGCATCCATATTATCTACAGGCCTTGGGTTAACAGGATCAAACAAGTCGTCATCTCCTAAATCATCATCATCAGAATTTGAATGACGTGCCTGCTGGCTATCATTCTGCTAATTTAGTTAAGATCTAGCCAGAGCAGCTAGTCTTTTAACATCTTTGGGATACAACATTCTGTCAGTTAACTGCAGTTCCATATATATTGGTAATAATGGAGCACCCGATCTCTGTGTACTTGGCCTACACAATAACTCCTCTGCATAGAACAAAAATAACAAATGAAAGTAAAATTTGGGAAACTTGACCAAAGGTCAATTAGAAACACAAATATTACAGTAGAGAGTAGTGTGTGGGTGCAGAGTAGCACTGAATCATCTCTAGTTTCCAAGGTGAAGGAAAAGCAGGATGGAGATCCCAGCCTAGTTAAGTTGAAATAATAAATCAGAGATTAGAAAGTGGAGGTTTTCTACCAAGTGGAAGATGGTGTGTTGCGTTGTCAGGATATATTATGTGTGCCAGGTGTAGATGACTTGAGGCAACGAATTCTTCTAGAAGCGCATGGTTCCCGTTACTCTATTTATTAGGGGCCACTAAGATGTACCATTATTTGTGGGAGATATTTGGTGTATTAGGATAAAGAGGGATATTCCAGAGTTTATTGCTAACTATTTTACATGTCATCATGTTAAGATTGAGCATCAAAAACCTGGTGGGTCCGTATAGGAGTTCAGAATTCCCACTAGGAAGTGGGAAGAAGTGAACATAAATTTTATGATAGGCTTGCCTTATACCCATCATCTGCATGATTCTATTTGGGTTATCATAGACAAGATGACCAAATTATCACATTTCTTGCCAATCCATACTCTTATTTTGCCGAGGATTATGCCAAACTCTATATCATAGAGTCGGTCAGGTTACACGAAGTCTCATTGTCTATCATATTTGATAGAGGTACCCTACTTACCTCAGATTTTTGGAAAGTATTCCTAAAGGGTATTGGTACCCAAGTCCATCTCAGTACAACCTTCCACCGTCAGACAGATGATCAAATAAAAAGGATTATTCAGACTCTTCAGGATATGCTGAGAGCATACACAATTGATTTTAAGGGTAGTTGGGATGACTAGTTGATTTTTATTGAATTCCTATACAATAACAAATATAATTCCAGTATCTATATGGCTTCGTTTGAGGCTCTCTATAGTAGGAGATGTAGATCTCTAATTGGTTGGTTTGAAGTTGGTGAGTCCATAGTAGTAGGGCCTAACTTGGTGTTTGATGTATTAGAGAAGGCTCAATTGATCAATGAAAGGCTTAGGGAAACCTAGAGCTAACAGGAATCATATGCAGATTGGAGAAGAAAGGATCTTGAGTTTTTGGTCGGTGATCTTGTGTACCTAAAAGTCTTTCCCATGAATGCAGTGAAGAGATTCGGCAATAAAGTTAAACTCAGTCCCCAATATGTTGGTCCCTTCAGAATTCTTAGTTATTTTGGAAAGGTATCTTATGAGCTTGAGTTGCCTTCAGATCTAGACTCAGTACACCCAGTGCTCCATGTCTTATTGTTGAAAAAGTATATTGGTGACCCAGTTGTAGTTATTCCCTTAGAAAGTGTAGATATTAAGAATAGTCTTTCCTTTGAGGAAGTCCCAGTTGAAATTCTTGATCATCAAGTTCGTAGACTAAGGAACAAAGAAGTTCCACTAGTCAAAGTACTTTGGCGGAATTAGTCCGTTGAGGGAGCCACTTGGGAAGCATAGGTAGATATACGGACCAAGTACCCTAAACTTTACTCTAAGAATCTAGATTTAGTATAAGGTACTAATCTTCTTAAGATTTCTCTCTATCAAGCATAGTTTCAGTTTCACATCATGTTCATGTCAGTAGTGCATTTACATATCAGTTAAGTCATGTAACCCATGCATAAGATATGTATGTTCAGTGTGTAAGCTCAGTCCAACAGTTTTCTTCAGCATAACTAGTTTCATTTAAGGATGAATGATTCTAAATGGGAGATATTGTAACACCCCGTATTTCCCTAGCATAATCTAAGTCCTTATACATGAGTATTCATATATAAAATTTTGGAAAAACTCATTACTTTTTCTTTTAGAGCCTACCATTGCGTAGGAAATTCAATTAGCTTTCCAATGCTATAAAATTCACCCAAATCCAATAACCGGTTAAGAAGTTATGGCGATTTTAAATTTTAGTCGTTAAACACCGTCATTTTAACTATTAGCGCATCGCGGAGATAGTCCAAATCACAATTTTCAATTTCTAGTATGACTCCATGATGTTGTCATATCACAGAGATGGTCCAAATGACAATTTACAATTTCTAGTGTGACTCCGCAATGTTGTCGCAGCGCGGTGTAGGCCAATTTCTAGTTTGGCAATTTCCATTGTGCCTCCGCGATGGTGCCGCATCATGGAGGTGGCCAAATTGGCACTTCAAAGGATTAATTTGATAGATCTACATTGCAGTATTTGTACAGGTCCCAATTGTCCCTTTTCCAGTGTCTTGGCGTGATGGTGGAGCATCACGCCAAGGCCAAAAATTGGGATCTTCAGTTCTCAGCTTCTATTTTTAAATTTGTTCAGGGCTATTTGGGTCTTTTTCCATGGCCCTAATTAACCTAAAACACGAAATTTAACCCCTAAACAGCCTAAGTAGTCATCATTATTTCAATTCCTCATACAATCAAAGATCCCCTTTTCATGAACAAGAAAACCTAGCTCATAAATTCAAGGCCAATCCTGAAGAACTCACCCAGAACTTCAAGAAATTCACTATCCCAGGTATGTTAGATATTCATCCGTGGATTCCTTTCATCCATGGAATCCAAATATCCTATTTTAATTCCCAAGTTATAATGTTTTAAATTATGATTTCATCCATGAATCTCCACGTAGTATCGATTTTATACCATGCTACCTTGGAATTATTATTATTATTTAATCCACCATGTTTTAACATTATTACTTATTGAATTAAACCATGAATTAATATTATTATGATAAATTCATGCTATTCCTACAAGCTCCATGACATTCCTATAATTGTTTTAAACCATGAACTACAAGTGTTTGATAAAATGCCTATATGAGTGATTTATTTAATAAAAGCCTTTATGTTTTGATCTCTAAGTTTTAGTGTCATTTTACTATTATTATTTTTAAATACTGGGGGTATTGAATACCCGAAATCCATAGATTTTTACTTAGTCTAGTGTTAGTACATCATAGAATTTTCTTATGAACATACTATGAGCATTATCAGAATAATCATTTAACAGTCAGATGAACTCAGAACAGTCTAGTATTTCAGTGTCTTTCAGTTGGGTGTAGGATTTAGCATCGAGCGAGTGTAGGGATGGAGGCATCTCTTTCAGATAGGCAGAGTCGTTAGTAGCAGTCCCTATACTCTAGAACTACGTATCCTGCATAGGGTATGAGAAGTCACCCGTTAGATTAGGCTTGACAATCTTGCAGGGGTCACCCGTCACTTCAGGCTTGACACCCTTAGTATTTTAGACATTATATCAGTTTAGTGGATCCACATAACCATCATTAGTACCCGTGGTAAAGTATCAACACTCTTCCAACTGAGGTTACAGGTTGGTCCTCAATTAGCTCAAATTAGGGAATGTCGGTTAGATGATTCCTCCTATAGTCTTAGATGTAGTCTTAGTTATAGTCCCAGTTCAGTTACACAGTCTTAGATTTATTTGACCAAAGCATACAGATAAAAGTATTTTGTCAGTATTTCTATTTAAAGATTGTACTTAGTCCATGTTATATGCTTGGTCAGGCATCCCTAGTGTCTACAAATTTTCCGGTATCTACAGTATTTACAGACTATCATGCATACTTGGTATTTATAGATTTTCCATATTTTCTACGGATTCCATGTTCTCTACTCTGTACTCAATGTTTTGCATGCATATTCAGTTAATTATTAGTTCCATTCATGAAACCATGCATATCATCCTACCTCATTTAGCATACCAATACATTCAAAGTACTAATCGCATTCCTTTCTTTTGCACTATGATGTATTATATCATAGGTGTTGGCGCTTAGTTCCTAGACCGCACTTAGACCTCACTCCTCAGGCTATCAGCAGAATAGTAACAGTGATGAGTCCTCATCATTCGAGGACATATTACTTCATATATCTATTTCAGTAGTTAGAAGAGTTAGGTGGGGGCCTGTCCCATCGACTCATATTTAGCCAGTTAGTTTTAGTGGCTTTTCAGACATTAGAGTTAGTTACTCAGTATTTAGATATCCAGTTGACATTTTATTTTATTAGTATTTAATCAAATTTAGTCAGTTTTTCTATAGATTCATATTCTAGTATTGATTCAGTAATAAAACCTTATGGAAATATCAGATGTTTTCCGCAATTATGATATTATTATTCAGTGCTCACAACAGGCACTAGCTAATGGGTTAGCATGTGGTCCCTCGGGACTATAAGCACTGTGTGATGACTAGAGGTTAGTCCCGGCTCATTACATAGACTTAATGTGATATTTTTTGTAGTAATGGTCACTCTACATATTTATGAAGAGAAAATCCGAAGTTGGTGAATATTGTAGACATTGCACAAAAAGGAGATTACAATCATCGTAATGCCTATAATCATAATAGGCAGAATTAGTCGAATGAATCTTGGAGCATTAATCAGGCCCAACCACAACAATTTTAACAACCTAAAGGTTTTTAGAACAATACCCAAGCCAAAAATTTAGAAGAATTTTGAAAAAGTTACTAGCCAACCAAGAAAAATAGTTGGAGAGATAAAGAATCAATTGATGTCTCAAGAAAATTTAGATACACCGATAGTCTAGTTTGATAAGGAAAGAAATATAAGACCTTAGTTAATCTTATTTGTGATACAGAGTAAAATCCAAAGCATGTTATGGAAATTACCATTGAGGAGTGGTAGAGATTTGATTGATGCATCTCTAAAGAATAATCATGATGTTCAAGTTGAGTTAATCACATATAAGTAGACCAAAAGGCAATTGGAAATCAGAGAATCTAAAAAAAAAAGGAAGAAGTCTAATTACTAGAATGTAAAGCAGGTTAAGCAATCTTAAAACAGACTACCGCCACAATTCCCTCAAGAGATTAAGAAAGTCAAAGAGGAGAATTGTTTTAAAATCTTCTTTGACACATTTAGAGCTTTTCACATTATCCTTCCTTTGTTAGATTCTTTGCAGGAGATTCCTAAGTATATTAAGTACCTGAAGGATGAGGTGACAAACAAAGGAGGTTTGGTAATACTGAGATTGTAGCACTGATGGAAGAGTGCAATTTTATAGTTATAAGCAAGATTACCCAAAAGGTTAAGGACCCTGGGAGTTTCACCCTCCATATAAAAATTGGTGAAAGTGATATTGTTTAAGCTCTAAGTGATTTAGGGGAAAGTATCAACTTGATGCACCTTGCTGTGCTTTAAACTTGATATTTTTGGAATATAAGGCTAACATTAGTTGTGCCATAGATGGAAAACAAAACTAGAATGGTCCCCTAAGAAATTATTTAGGATGTTATCATTAACATTTGTAGTTAAATTAATCCTACTACCTTGTTATTGAGGATGTAGACAATACGATAAATGTAGTCATTTTAGTTCTAGCTTAAGTGTCTTATTTCAAGTACTGATGTTAGAGTCTTCCTTGATTGTGAATAGTGTAAAGATTTTCTCATAGAATAACAAGGATTTAAATGTAGGGTAGTGATCATAGGTATACTGATACACCTTAGTGTCATTATGTATACGCGCATGATACACCAAATCTACAACTCCTCAAATAAAGTGTAAGTGGTCATTCTAAAATATACAACCCAATAAAGGTTGGGGTCGAATCCTATAGGGAATAATGTGCTATTTATGTTGGATGTATATAAATAGACTTTTAATCATAAGTTTCCATTGAAAGGGGAATTTTGTTAAAATAGTAATTTAGAGATTGCAGATTAGTGATGACCAGCATTTCTTTTTTTAACGAATTGACAAATGAGAGATAGTAAAATAGGGTTATGCGCCAAGGTGTATTAACTGTTTCTGGGTTAATGGTTATAGGAACTCATGACAACACTTGTGATTAAAGAGAAGTTACATAAAATTCCTATCTAAATGTTTCTCAACCTTCAAAGATGGATTCACTTTAATTGCTTCTAACTAAAAGTGATGACAATATATAAGGCCGTGAATTCTCCAAGAGATTAATCTAGTTAAGGAATCAATAAAAAATTTAGAGAATTAAAATTATAATATCTTGTCACTATTCTCTTTTCCAAACTATAACTTCTTTGTTCAAGAAAGATATTATTTTAGGACACACTGTCAAGTTTCCAACCAACAAATATCCATAAAATGAAGAGAATGTGATATAATCACAATGTCAATAAATATTCAGCATCCCAAAACTTAGAATTGAGGTTTTACCAAGGATCCCATAATCCTAGTTATGAAGATTCAGACACACATAATTAGAAAATAGATAAAAAAAAGAGTGATTTTATAAAATTGTAGGTTTAAGTTACAATCGAATGAAATTAGAATTCCCAATCCAACATACAAAGTTAAGGAATGTGTTCTTCATCTCTAAACTTGTTTCTCAGCCAACTTATGTTACAAAATTGCATAATAGTGAAAAAAATGCTTATTATAACCCTAAATTGCATAATTATAGGCTCCCCAAAAGTTGGAATTTAAAATAAAAACTTATGCTTCCTCATTAGCACCAACAATTTGACTTGCATTTTGATGGGACTGTAATGAATCGTTCGCTGAACCATGACTGACGTTTTAGTAATTGAATGCTTCATGGATATTAGTGACAATCTAGGAAACAGTACGTTACAAGTACAACAACCATTCTCTCTATCCTTCACCTACTCATTAATGTTCTTTTATTTTGGTTGACACCAATGATTGAGATAACAGCCCATTACAACTTTGATGATCTATAACTTTGGTCATCATCCGTCTCAAGGATTCTTACATTTTTCTTAATAACGATGGGTGGTCCGGCGATCCATCAGGATTTTGATGGTAAATCGATTAACCTGTCACACTGCCTTGATTCTTGAATTAAAGAACTTTTATGTTTCTAAGTCTTACTCCTAAAAGAAAGCACAAAACACATCAAATACCACTAACAGTAGCTAGAAAATAAATAGTTATCCCTTGTAGAAGATGAAAAATGTATCGTTAGAAAATGATACATTAACACCCTCAACTTTAGATAATTTCCTATCCTCAAGCAATTAACATGTACAATATAATATATGTATCCAGATCATAAAGGATTGAGCAACTATTGGAAATCTTGAGGACAAATAATTTAATATGCACACAAGTTTTGTAATCCTAACTCATATGAATCCATGCTTGGCACCATCTCTAGCTAAGTTACATGTATACATATACAACACAATATCCAAAGATTAGTAATCATATTACATGCCCTCAGTTCATAAGAAGTCCTTCTAACATTGATCGATTTAAAGAACTATTATTAAAATCTCGCACCCTCACAACAAATTTCAAACAAAGTATACACAATGCCATAGACTTTCCCTTATCATTGCATTAAGTAATACAGTTGGTTAGCAATGAACACTATAAGACTTACTTAGGCTTGTATTGAGGTCTTAGGTGCTAGTAAGATATCTTTTTATAATAGTGACTCAATCCTCCTTTCCATGATTGCTACTAAATAACTTTAGTGTTTACTTTATGATTCCCTCATTAGTGCCTAAAGCCTTTTTTTAAACACATATGTACATCTCCTATTAAATAGTTCCAACCACTTGATTCAACTTATTTTATTCGAACTCTTCACACTAGCCATCCTTAACTTATGGTAACGTGATAAGTTGAGGTGCACAATATCTACAAGGGACTAGGGCCAACAAATATGTATAATACCCAAAACTTTTCTTAACTTATCTTTCACTCGTTAACTCTCTATAGTAGCTACCCTCAACATAGGTAATTCACCAGAGATGAAGGGCACAATGTCCAATGAGAGACCAGGTCAAAAACAAGGATTTAACAATTGAGATGGGTGTGTTAAAGGTGCTAAATAAAAAGTTATTCACTTAAAAGAAGATAAAAAGAATATAAAAATAACTATATTTTTTGTTAGGATTTTATGGCTAAGTGGACTCATTTAAAATATGGTATGTGATCCGATCCTATATAACCAACTATGTTATAAAAAGTATAACATGAAATTAGAAACAACACAAAAACAAGGACAACACTAAAAATAAAGAAACAAGATAGAAAATAAAAGGATAGTTAGATTGACAATGAGATAAATAGAGTACAACCTTAGGGTATATCAAACCCGACGACCTTCCTATTGAAATATCACAAGAACCAACCTCAACGACCTCACGAGAATGGACTCGAGCAACCCATGTTTCTTACATTGAATGTAACTCCCAACAAGTTACCACTAAACACTCTCAAGTGTATTTCAAATCATCATTAATCAACTACCTAAAAATAAAACAAAACTAGCTACTTATAGCCATAGGTTATTTGTTACACAATGGACCCAAAAAGCTATTAGGCCCAAAATTAATGCAAAGCCCAAAACATTAGAATGGACGCCCATACTCTCTCAAAGCCCAAGCTATCATCAAAATATAGTGTCGTCCATTCCTTTCTTTGAGGATATCACCAAATATAGCTTCTTTCCAAGCCATCCTCCATTCATGTATTTGACATCATAGAACAACCAAGTCTTGAATTCATAGATATGATCCCTGAAGCATCAATCCCAAAGAAGTGGAGCCCATTGATCTTGTATCATCCTCCCTTTGTTGAAGAGGATTCGTGCTCTAATCCAACTCCTTTCTCAACTTTCCATTGAACCTTTCAAATTTAGAATTCCTAGGTAAGAATTCCATTAGTGTTTTAAGTTTATTTTCATATGGAATTCTCCTTGAATCCTCCTTCAAAATTATTTGTTCATGAACCTACACAAACAAATAGTTATGCTAGGTAAAATGCTAGCATCTTGGTTAGAGAGGGACAAAGGTTCCATTATGGAATTGTTATTTTAAATTTGGATTTTGGTTGGCTGAACAATACCTTTTGGAACTTGGTTTGTAGTGGGTTTGGTAGAGGGAACATGTTCTTGAGGTGGAATAGGATGTGGTCTTTTGTAATGGGGTGTTTGTTAGTGGAATTGTGGTGGTTAGGGAACATTTGGTGGGGTTTGGGTTGCAAGACATGTCACCTTTCCCATGTTTCCTTTCAAGCGTGACCAGTCTTTCTTCCAACTATGCAATTTTTGTTGCCAAACCATGATGGCTTCCCATACGGTTTTTAATGCTGCACCACCTATAGTTCTTTAGCACAATTCAGAAAAGGGATGAAAAAATAATTGATAATTTTTTGGAGGTTATATACTTAACTCTACAAAGAAAGACACAAAAAAAGAACACAAAGAAATTGTGACACAAAAGAAGAACAAACAAGAACTAATTGAACAACTAAGAAAATTACGTTTTAGTTGTTAACTGGTTTCAAGAATTAAAGAAATAAAAGAAGGAATTAAGAGATAAAAGAAATGGTTTTAAACCTGATTTAGTTGATTTTTGAAGTTGATAAGGTGTTCAATAGAGTTTGATATGTGTTGGATATGTGTTAGGGTTGCGTAGACGCACCTTGAACGCATACCAAATGCGAGGTGGACTGTTTTGAGTTGGGGGAGCAGATTGGGCGCAGGTTGAGGGTAGGTTGGATGCATGAGGGTGTTATATTACTGGTTGGACATAATTTTTATGTGTGGAATCATCCCAAATGCAGGTACAAGTCAGTCCAAACGCAGGTTAGCCACCAGCTCACTTAAAGTACTATTTTTGTCCTCTTGTGGTCTCCCCTTGTCCGCTTCTTTGGAATATTTTGTTGGATCTTCAAAAAGGTTCTTGTACCAACACTTTTGTACACCTTTTTCTTCACATTTGAGTATCAAGAAACCAATTTTGAAAAGAATTCAAGATGAATATTTGAATCTTCCTCAAGAACACTCAAGAACACCAAGAACATCAAAACATTAAAATTTTCTATCTCTTAAACCGTTGATCGAGATGCGACAAAAATTTGAAACAAGGATATTTTCAACATTATAAACACATTCCAAGAATTAATTTCCTCATATTCTCAACAAAAATTCCATATTTTAATTTCACCTTAAGCCTTCAAAATTGAGCTTCTCAATAATGGTAAACCTTCTGATTGAGCTCAAATTCAAGGATTAGATTCTAATGTTGTTAGGGAACAAGAATATAACAAAAAACACAAGAAAACTCAATGAAACAGAAGTCTCAAAATTTGACCTATAGACAAAAACATGAATAATAATTTTTTTTTGGGATTTTTGATTTTCCAACAGAACGAGGCCTAAGACTAGAACTGTGGGAACGATTTTAATTTCGGCCATGATACCAAATGATACAAGGAGTATAACATGAAATTTCAAACAACACAAAAACAAGGACAACACTAAAAATAAAGAAATAGATAGATTATAAAGGGATAGATAGATTGACACAATGAGATAAGGAGAGGAAAACCTAAGGGTATATCAAACCCGAAGACCTTCCTATAAAAATATCACAAGAACCAATCTCTTATGAGGACCTCATGAGAATGAACTCGAGCAACCCACATTTCTCACATTCAAAAGTGACCCAAAGCCAAAAACTTTGGAATAGTCACCCATACTCTATCCCAATCTATCATCCAAATGTTGTATCGCTCATTCCTTTATTGGAGGATATCAACAAATATAGTTTTTTTTCAAGCTATCCTCCATTCACGTATTTGACCTCCTAGAACAACCAAGTCTTGAATCTGTAGATGTGATCCTTAAGGCACCGATCGAAAGGAGTGTATCCTATTGATCTTGTATCAAACTATCACTTAACACAATGAACAAAGAAAGTCTTAGTGGCATACATAGAATAGGAAATGCAAAATATTCTCTCACGCACATAGTAGTAAACTAGTACTCATGATTCTGATTTTCAGACGTGTTTAGCTTTAACACACTCACTCTACCTAGAGATTCTAATTCCAAGTACAGATCCACAATGGTTAGTCATAAAACACTATGCACATGATTACAAAATTTTGGAGGGTGGTCCTAGTATCACAAAATTCCAACAACTTTTCATTTATTCATTTTCTTTCAACACACATGAAATCTATCACTAGAGAAATAATAAAAACATATGTATAATCATATGAAAGAAATTTAAACAATACGATGAAATAAAAATCCTAGACATCCCAGTTCCCCTATATAGCACACGAGGGAAATAAACACAGGCAACAAAAACCCTATGGTGATAGACTTCCTACCAAATTCAAGTATACAAGTAACCCACCCTTACTAAGAAAATACATCATCCTCAATGAATAATTAATAAAGTATAAGGGAATGGAACACTTTCAAAGTCCATAGTCTTAGGAGTCTTTCGAGTTATAGGAGGCCTCACTAACCTCAATAGAAGAAATAGTGACCCAGCAGTGATCGGGGTGCTCAAATCACCCACTACTTCAGAAATTTGAGTAGGTACTGGTAAAACTGATGGCCTATGCCCACCTCTCAGGGCTGAACTAGTATACACATCTTCAACTTCATCTTTAACTTTCTTTTTTCTTAATTCTTTATTTTTCCTTGATTATCTTATTACTTTTTGCACTAACTTCCTTCATCTATCTTATCCCTATGCTTTCTCTTTCCTAAAGACCTCTTCTTACTACTTTCACTTACAACTTTACCCTTGTATTTGAAGGGTCGGACCATTGGATTAATGGTGTCATCTTTTTCATCTACGTCAATAAATGTTAGGTCAAAATATCCTAGAATCGATTGTCATTTTAACTCAGCTGTATATTAGCTTATGCTGGCATCAACTCTATAGTAAACCTAGATAGATATTGAGTTAATAAATCTCTCAACTTATTCTTCATCTTTTTTTGTATATCATCCATTCGTGCGTGTAGGTTCTCATATGGTTTCAAAGACTCTACTATAACTCTATCCATAAATGGCTTAAACACTTTTCCCCAAACATTAAGATGTCGTTCAAACTTTTTATGAGCTTTAACTATTTTCACAATTTTTTTTAATTTTAACCTACACTCCAAATAAACTAGTTGCATGGATGTCATATATATAGTCTCAATAGTAGGAGGTATAGTCGTTGACCCTAATACTATAAAAGAGTACCTTGTGGGACAATTATAGCTATAAGAATTCTTTCTAACTATGATCTCTGAGTAGACATAATCATTATGTTATGCTCAAGATCTGGAGTAACTATGGGAAAAGCATACAACTGACCAAATAATATTTGATTGATGGTATGCTCTGATATGTCCTTAGTTACTCCTCTTACTAGGATTTTAGTTCTATTCCTCAAATCAACCATTTTTGAATATTTTGGAAAATCTTTCTCTAATATTTCTAGGTAATTTGCAAGGATTACCTAAAAATAGTGGGGTAATACAATCCAGAAGGTCTAATCAAGCATCTATATTCATGCTCATTATATCTTCTCTCCAAATCAAATTATTTTGGAAGATTCATGGTGATAATTTAGCAATCTTCCTCAATTGGCCTCCTTATACTTATGCTTCATGTAGGTTGAAGGCTAATAGTAGTTTTTCTTTTACCCTTCAAACTGCCACTTGATTGACTCCCACACTTTAGCATCATTAATATGAATTACATCACCCTCCTCCTATTTTGGATCTCCAGTTAGACTATGGCAATGTCCTTCTCAAGAATTTAATCAATAAGGGATGTTTTGATTTATCTAATAGCTAGGATGTATTTAAGGCCTTAATACACATCCAAATTGATCATTAAACTACCAAATAACTAAGATTTACTTATCATTATCTTGAATCATGGTTCTACTATCGGTTGGGATTCTCGGGGTATTACACCAAACTAACTACAAGGTCTTACAATGCTTTATGAGTTTCCTCCTAGTAGCTCCTGATTTAAAATCGTGATATGACCCAGTTATCTTTATTACTCTGACTTCATCAAAATAAATTGTAATCACTATCTTAGCTTCTTCTTGCTGACCAATATATTTTTTTGATATGCTGACTATTTACCTTAAAAAGTTTACAATCTCTATTCGCAAGCTCCTCCGCTTGAAATGCACACAGCTAAGTTATTTTGAATAGTCCAAACAATTTTGATTTTTGTTTTCTTTGAAATAATTTGAATCTTGAGCTGAATAACAAGACTAAGTCTCCTCTTTTGAACTATCTCTTTTCAATCCATCGATCATGGTATAATTTCATCCTTTTTTTGGAAGGACGAGACCTTTCATATGCTTGAAGAAAAAATTCATATATTTCCTTAAGCGGATATAGTCTTAACTCAACCTTTTCTTTCAATCTCAAATTTAAATTCATAAGCACCCATAATGCTTTATGTTCCAATTTTACTTACAAGTAACATGCCTTTCAAAATACCAATTGATATGGTGACATGCCTATTGGACTTTTAAAGGCTGCACGGTAAGCCCAAAGTATCATCAATCTTCCTTGAGTAACTGCTAGGATAAACATTCACAGACTTAGCCAAGATCATTTTAATCTCTTTGTTAGACACTTTAACCTGCCCACTTATTTAGGGATGATAAGGAGTATACACTTTGTGTTTCTTTAAACCATACTTTGCCAATGCATCCCTAAACACCTTATTATAAAAATGTTATCCCCTATCTCTAATAATTGTACATGGAGTGCAAAAGTGGGAAATGATATTTTTTCCAAGAATAACACTATTTAATTTTCCTCATTGTTAGCTAATGCCTCAAATTCAACCTATTTTAATACATAATCTATAATAACTAATATGTACTTGTACCTATAATAGATCATGAAAGGAACCACAAATTTGATGCCCCACACATCAAATAATTTAACCTCTAGTATGGTTGACAAAACTACTTTGACTAAGTCAACTCAGAATAAGGTTAAGTTTTCTTGGTCAGATGCTTATGAAGGGAGTTTCTAAAAGTGGAAGGATAATTTAACCTTAGTATGTGGTCACTTAGAAAGACATTAATATCAAGTAGATAAGATGGCTTGATCTTCTTAAGGATTATGATATGAGTCTTCACTATCACCCAGGTGAGGCTAATGTGGTTTCTAATACTCTTAGCGGTCTAACCTTGTGGAATTTGGATCATATGGAGGAAGTAAAGTGAGAATTGGTGAAATATATTCACCACTTAGCTAATCTTAATGTTCACCTCTTGGGCTCCAAGATGGTGATGTGATAGTGCAAGAAGTGGTTCGATCATCTTTTGGTATGGAGATTAAAGAAAAGCAAGTGCTGGATCCTTTCCTGATGAAAGTCAAGAGTGACAATTGTGGACAAAAGTTTGTGGTGTTTAAGATTAGTGGTAATGGTACTTCACAGTACCAAGGAAGGTTGTGTGTTCCTGATATAGATGTGTTGCAACAAAGGATTTTGGTAGAGGTGCATGATTCGTGCTATGTTCTTCATCCTGTCTAGACTAAGATGTATTATGATCTCAAGGATATCTATTGGTAGAATGGTATGAAGAGGGATATGACTGATTTTATTTCCAAGTGTATAGTGTGTTAACAGGTTAATGTTTAGCACATAAGGCTAGGAGGGTTATATCAAGAAATTGATTTGCCCAAATATTAGTGGAAAGTTATCAATAAGGAATTTGTTACCAGTATTCCTCGATATTGAAATCAATATAATTCAATTTAAGTCATCGTAGATAGGATGTCTAAGTCTATGCACTTGATGCTAGTGCGACCTACCTTCTCGGTAGAGGATTATGCAAAGTTCTATCTTGAGGAGATTAGGAAGCTACATAGGGTGCCTATTTTGATTATTTCTGATCATAGCACACAATTTACTTCTCATTTTCAGTGATCTTTTGAGAGAGGGTTAGGGACTAAGGTAAGTTTGAGTACTACTTTCCATCTGTAGAAGGATGGGCAAGGGGAGAAAACTATTCAGATATTGAAGGATATGCTTTAGGCTTGTATGATGGATTATGGTGGAAATTGGGTTGAGCTTCTACCTTTGGTGGAGTTTTCTTACACCAATAGCTATAATTCTAGAATTGGTATGACCCTTTTTGAGGCATTTTATGGTTGGAGGTGTAGATCTCCTGTTAGTTCATTTGAGCAAAGTAAGGCGGACATGATTAGCCTTGATTTGGTTTACCAGGTTATGAAAAAGGTAAAGGTGATTTGGGATAGTCTTAAGGTTGTCCAAATTCGCCAAAAGTCCTATACAGATATTAGAAATAGAGACTTGGAATTTGAAGTTAGGGATAAGGTTTTCATCAAGGTATCTCTAATAAAGGGAGTAGTGCAGTTTGGAAAGAAGGGGAAGCTCAGTACTCGGTATATGGGTCCTTATGATATTTCATGGAGATTGGTAATTTTACGTATGAGATAGAGTTAGCTTCTATCTTGAGCTTGGTTCATCCGATCTTTCATGTTTCAATGTTGACGAAGTGCATTGGTGATCCTTCTTTGGTTGTTTCTTTAGAAGGATTGGATATCATTTATTCTTCATCTTATAAAGAACTCTCAGTTGAGATCTTAGATAGGTAGGTTTGTTGGTTGCATATCAAGGATATGGCTTCGGTTAAGGTTCTTTGGTGAAACCATAAGGTGGAAAAAGCTACATGGGAAGCGAAAGAGGACATGAAATCCAAATATCCGCATTTGCTTTCTTCTCCTGGGATTTGTACGGAAGGTATGTGGCTTCAACCCATCATTATTTTTTGAGTTTTTAAAGGAAAGATTAATATCTTTTCCTCTTAGTTTTTGAACTTTGTTAAAGATTAGGAATGTGTTTGATAACATAATACAAATGACTGTTGCATGTGGTTATCCCTACCTTGTCTGTCATTCAGGGATAAATGTTTCTAGTGGGGGTGACTAAAATACCCAAGTTTTTGGCCCTTGGAAAAATTCTTGGAATTTTGGTCTATGGACCCAATACGACTAATAGGAACGAGTTGAATGCTTGGTTATGAATGGTATGGTCCATTCGTTTACTGACCGGTGTTGGTTGGTGAGATATATTTTGGTTACTAAAATGGAAGTGACTTAAGGATACGAGTCGTATTGGTGGTTATGGATCATTTAGTTACTTAAATTAATCTTAGAATTTGTTAGTTAGGTTGGATTAGGGTACGAGTGGCTCACCATGAGCCATAAGCCAATGGTATGAGTCGTACCCAGGACTCATATGGTGGACAATGACTAAACCTTCCTCGAGTATAAATTTTCCAAGGGTACGGATGAAGGGTACAAATTGTATCATGTCAATACGACTTAGTTGGATGATTTGTATGTTGGACAGTGTTTGATCAAAGGGTTTAGGCCTGGATAATAGTGGAGAATACCTATCGTATTAGCAGTTACAACTCGCATGGCTCAGTCATTTCCCTGTGATGAGATTTGTGTGCATCTTAATTGGGGGTATTCTGGACATTTTCCCACTTATCCTAATAGTGTCCCATGACTTTTAACCTACTTAGGAGGTTATTTACCCTATTATTCCATTCAGTAATACTTAAAGACTCTTCTTAAACACGCTATAATTCTCTCAAGAACTTTTGGGCAAGAGAAGCTAGGGTTTTCAACTAAAGGATCAATTTGGGGGTTATCTTGGAGATTTCTTTTAGTCATCATCTTTGTTTAAGACATGTTCTCTTCCTTCATTATTAATTTTAACTAAAGGCATGTTTTTTATTAATTTTTTCATGGTTTCATTGATTATATGATTTTCATTTCAAATATGATTTGGGGGTTTTGATATTAAATGGTTGGTTATGGTTTCCATGGTTTTAATTATGCTTTTATGTGCATTAACAGTGGTTTTGGATAATCTAATTTTAGGGGAATGGTTTAATGGTAAATGGAATTTTTTTGTCAAATTATGCCCCTAATGTTTTTGACAAATTCTTATGAAGATATGTTCATTCCGTTGGCCATTTAAATGGAACTTTTACACATTTTAAAACATCACAAAGGAATTGTGCATGGTTTAAATGGCTTGGAATGGTAATGGCTATTAGTTATGCTTGAGGGGTTCATGGAATCCCCTAAGTGGTTTTAAATGGTAAATTGAAGGGCACTTAAAAGTCCTTTTAAACCTATAAATGGTTGGCTATGGATGATACTTGCAAGTAAAGGTTGTTATGGTGATACAAATATCAATGGCCTTGGTTAATAAATGAAAAATTATTTGGTTATATTTTAATTTGTTTTAATTGGCAATAATGGATGGAGGTGTAGAAAAGCCACAAAAGGTGAAGGTCCTGTGGGGACCAAAACTGGAAACTCATATTTGGCACTATGAGGTTGGTCCTGGTGACCGTATGCATAATATCACACTGTTTTTAAGGGATGTACTTGTCATCCCAAGGGATACTTCTCTGGTCGTACGTCTATACACACTAGGGCACTTTTAGAAGGGGGAATTGAACCCATATAGCCTGTGGGTGGTTTAGGACGACAAAGCTACATAGCCCAGGTAAATATTTTAAAGGCATGCTAAACTCAGTCTCTTTTCTAGGCATGGTTGTATGTATATATATATATATGTTAGCGGTCACTCGCTAACCCCGTCTACTAGGTTTTATAAATGGCATTATTTTATCCTTACCTTGAGATCATCCTAACGATCACCCGCTAACCCCATCTATTAATGGTTGTATACCCACGCTATGTAGGAAATGACTGCTCTACTCCTCCTACATAGTGATTGATTGACGATCAATATTTTGCCTGAAATGGTGAGATTCTATTCTTTTAGAAGGCTCCATTTCAAGTTATAGATATTTCTAGACATTTTCATCATTAATTTGGATATTGGTTTTGGCTATGGTTCGTGGCATGTCCCAACCAAATTTCATTACTCTGTTGGTTAGATGTTTTGTGGTACTTCTATGGGTTTGAAGGGGCGGGATCGGTATTAGTGTTGGCCTTGGCATTGAAATAAGTTAAAGAGATGTCCATGTCTTTAATCAACAAAGCCACCTTTCTGGTGTGCTGGACAGCTTTAGAATGGTTGTGTATATGTAACAAGTGGAGGAAGAGAAAAAGAAACTGGTTGAGTTTAGTTAAGGGCAAGGGAAGAAATTTAGGACTTTTGAGAAAAGTGGTAGAGATATTGGTAAGTGGCTAAGAAAGAAGTGAGGGAGTTCTGGTTCATTATTCTCTGCTAGTGCTCCTTACTCGAAGATATCGAGTGATTGTCAATCTCTAATTTAAGTTAGGTTGTAGGCATAGCGATCCCAATCTCAGGCTAGTGAGTCTCAATCGACTCAATCCTACCCTCCTTGAAGATTCTATGGTCAGTATCATCGTAGCCAATATGAGAAGGGCAGAAACAAATGTTTTATATATGGTCAGATTAGATACATGCAGCGAGAGAGCCCCTCTCTAGTGGCTTTTTTATGCCAACAGGTCCCCTATTTCTAATTCATCTGCTCTTACACTGAAGGATGGTGCTTCTACTTTTATTTTTAGTAGGGGTGAAAAAAATGTCTTATATGTGGTCAGAATAGGCACATGCAGCGAGAATGCCCCTCTTTAGTGGATTTTTGGGCAAATAGGGCCCCTATTTCTAATTTATCTGCTTTTGCACTATAGGATGCTACTTCTGCTTGTATATTTAGTACCGACACTGACTGGAATCACTTTTATACACATGGTACAATCCAGGAGTTTGAGGCATATCCAGATATTGTTACGGGTATATTGAAACTTTTTTCTCATAATGTGTATTGTTTACTTGATTCAGGGTCTACTCTCTTTAATGTGACCCCATTTATGGTTGTGCATTTCCTCTTTGCACCTGAGTATTTCTTCATTACTTTTTCTATTTCTACCCAAGTAGGAGACTCTATGGTTGTTAAAATAGTATATCGGGGGTGTGTGGTATCTATTAGTGGTACAAAAGCTCATGTATACTTGATAGAGTTGGACATGGTTGATTTTGATGTTATTATGGGAATGGATTAGTTGCACTAGTTCTATGCTTCCTTATTGTATCAGACCCATAATGTCATGTTTAAATTCCCCAATGAGCCGGTTATTGTATTGGAAGGGGGTTCTTTAATGCCTAAGGGGAGGTTCTTCTCATATCTTAGAGACTTAAAGTTAATTTCTAAAGGGTGTTTATATCATTTTGTCTGAGTTAAAGATTATAACTTATAAGGTCCTTCTCTAGAATCCGTTCCCACGATTAATGATTCCTAAGCTCTTTTCGATGATCTTCTTGGCATTCCTCTAGATAGAAAAATCGACTTTGGGATTGATCTTATTTTGGACACTCATCCAATTTCTATCCCTTTTAATAGAATGGCACCGACGTTGTTGAAGGAACTTAAGGAGAAATTTAAGGATCACTTAGATAAAGGTTTTATCCGTCCCAGTGTGTCTCCTTGGGGTGCTCATGTGTTTTATATGCGGAATAAGGATGGTTCTCTTTGAATGTGCTTTTATTATAGTTAGTTAAACTAGGTGACCATAAAGGATAAATATCAACTTCCTTGGATCAATGATTTATTTGATCAGCTTCAAGGTGAGAAGTGTTTCTCTAAGATAGATGTTAGGTCGGGTTATCTTCATCTTAAGATTAGGTATTTCAATATCAGTAAGACCGCCTTCATGTTCCGGGACACTAATTATGAGTTCCTAGTTATGATTTTTTGGGTGATCAATTCCCCACAACCTTTATGGACATAATGAATAGGGTCTTCCATCCATATTTATATTTGGTTGTCATTGTCACCCTAATGAGGATGACGGTAAAACCGACAAGGAGGGGCAGAAGAAAATGACTGGCCTCCGCTTGCCTGAGATTGGGCACCCTGCACCCAAAAATTTTCTCCAAAATGATGATGTCTGTCGCCAGACTGGTAAGGACACTAGTAGTAAAGTAGGAACCAGAACTCTCTCACTTCTTTTTTTACCATTTGCCACCATCTCGACCTCCTTGAAAATTAGTACCTCCCTGGTCAGAAGAATTGCTCCTCTTACCCTGCCTATCCCCAAACTCCGCCTATTTCCTCTTCTCACCCTCTACCTGCTACATATGAACAGTCAACCTAGAGATGTCCATATCTTTAATTAGCAAGGCAGTCTTGCTCTCCAACATCAAATCCTGCATCAACTCATAAGCAAACATCCTCATTCTAGTCCATATGCCAACCACTAAATCAGGAGAATAACTTGACAATTGATGAATCTTCAAGGCATATACCCTGATAGACATTCTCCCCTACTTGAGGTTCATAAACTCATCCATCTTTGCTTCCCTCAACTCTTAGGGAGAGAAATAATACAAAAAAGCACCAGAGAAGGCATCCCATATTGATAAATTCTCCACATCTCCTCTATCCATTTACCGCTCTTCATACCACTTATTTCTAGTCTCTTTGAGCTGCTAAGCTAAAAATATTAGCCCTTCCATATTGGTAGCCTGCATGACCCGAAATATCTTTTTAATTTCATCCAAGAAGCCCTGTGGATCTTCTTCCTCCTTCACTCCATAAAAAGTGGGAGGACTCATTTTCATAAATTTGCTAACCCATGTGTCCTTAGCAAACAAAGCACCAGACATATCACATTTAGACTGAGAAGCAACAAATTTCGCAATAGAATGAACAGACTGACGGAATTCCACATTAGTCACCTCGCCTTAAGAAGGACTAGTAACAACCAGTAGTCCTCCAGAACTATCATAGATAGGACCATAAGATCAAAGATAAACCCTAGAAGTAGGATGCACCTCTTCAATATTACACCCAGATGGGATAGAAGAATTTCCCTTTGTTTAAGATCAACGAGGCATGATCTAAAACACGAACAAATAAGGATAAGAAAAGATTCTAGGAATGAGACTCCAAGATTGAAAATAGAATACCAAGAAAGTGAATCATTCCTAAATACGTTGTAGTCTATCTATTATGAGTGTGGCATGCTACACACCTCTAAAAGAGACTCAACTCATCGCGACTTTGTGAACTCCCAATTGAGCATAAACCTACCTTTGATATCAGCTTGACACGACCCATCCTATAGCCTTTTTGTAATAGGCATCCTAAGTCCATCTAGGATTAGAAACAACCCTATTACTAAACACAACCTCCAGTCGCCTACCATGAGTTGGCTAAATTTTGAGTATATATCAAAATAGTGTAACAGCTCACACCAACACTTTGGGATATGATCACAAATGTGACTAACCCAACCAAATCCAACCATCCAATACCTATAATCCATCCATACAAAAACAAGGGCCATAAACCAAGCCATATAAAAGGACTTTCCAAACATGACATAATTAATCCCAAAATGAAATGGGATGGAACAACCTACTATATCATCCAATGATGTCAGACCTTTATCTAATTCAAATTCCAAGGACGACATAAATACCGATCCTTCCCATTCTAACCCATAAAAGTAACACAAAGCCTCTAACAAAAAGTGTAATAAAATCCATTCGGTACATGCCCCAAAGCGTAGTCAAAACCAATATCAAAAATAAAATCAAAGTGTCTAGAAATGTCCATAACATGAAATGGAGCCTTCTGAAAGGATGGAAGCTCACCACTTTAGTGAAAATGTTGATCCCAATTCAATCACTACGTAGGTGGATTAGAACAACTAGTTCCTGCACAACATAGGTATACAACCATCAAAAGATGGGGTTAGCGAGTAACTGCTAGCATAATGTCAAGGTACGTATAAAATAATGCCATTTATAAAACCATTTTAAACTCTCCATATACACACAACCATATATATACACAATAACAATAATAAATCTATTGTATTCCCATATAGTAGGTTCTGCGGAGGGTAAGATGTATGCAGTCTATACCACTACCTCCAGAAAAGTATAAAACTATATATATATAGATATATATACATATATATAGAACCATGCCTAGAAAAAGGGCTAGGTTTAGCTTGCCTTTAGAACCTTTACCTGGGTTGTTTAGCTTTGCCGTCCTAAACCACCCAAGGGCTATATGGGTTCAGGCCCCCTGCTGAAAGGGCCCCAATATGTATAGTCACATGACTAGGGAAGTATCCATTGGGATGACTAGTACATTCCCAAAATATAGTCTGATATCATGCACACGGTCAACAAGATCAACCTTATATCGACAAATATAGGTTTTCAATTTTGGTCCCCTCGCGACTTCACCTTCTTCGACATAGCTTCTTATCCTTCCATTATTGCCCAACTAAAACAAATTTTCAAATAACCAAACTATTTTCCATTTATTAACCAAGGCCATTGATATTGGTATCATCAAAACCAACCCTTACTTGTTACATCATCCATGGCCAACCATTTATAGGTTTAAGGGGATTTTTAAGTTCCCTTACATTTACCATATTAAACTACATAGGGCATTCCATTTGTCCCTCAGTCATAACCATTAGACATTTACCATCCAAGCCATTTAAACCAGGAATAATTACTTTACCAAGTATTAAAACATAGAAAAGTTCCATTAAAAGTAGTTAATGCAATGAACATATCTTTATAAGCATTTTGTCAAACATATTAGGGGCATAATATTGCCAAAACCAATTCCAATTATAATTAAATCATTACCATGAAATCCAATAATCCAAAACAATCAGTACTGCACATAAAAGCATAATTAAAACCATCGGAAACCATAACTAACCATTTAGTATCAAAACCACCAATTTATAATTGAAAACCAAAATCATACAATCAATGAAATCATGAAAAAATCATAAAAATCATGAATTTGGTTAGAATTAACAATGAGGGAAGAGAACATGTCTTAAACTATGATGATGACTGAAAGGAATCACTAAGACAAGCCCCAAATTTCTCCTTTAGTTTAAACCCTGGCTTTCCTTGCCCAAAAACTTTTGAGAGAATTATGGAGTGTTTTAGGCAAGTTTTTAAGTGTTAATGAATAGGGTAATAGGTTAAATAACCTTCCAAGTAGGTTAGAAGTCATGGGACCCTATTAGGATAAGTATGGAAATATCCTGAAAACCCCCACTTAAGTTGCATCAAAATTCTGTCACTGGGATATGACTTACCTACACAAGTCATACCCTTCGATACGATTGGTATCCTCTACTCGTTACCTAACCTTCCAAGTTGTATTGACAATGTACTATCCATACCCCTTATCCGTACCCCTGGTATATTTACACCTAAGGAAGATTTAGACACTATTTAGCATACGAGTCCTGTGTATGACTTGTACCCTGTCTTATGGCTCATGGTGAGCCATTCATACTCAGATCTAACCTAAGTAACCAAGTCTAAGATTAATTTAAGGAACCAAATGATCCATAACTACCAATATGACTGTTACACCTAAGTCGTATCCATTTGAGCAACCAAAATCCATCCCACCAACCTAAATTGTTTAGTGTATGATTGATCCATGACATCCTTACCCCAACATGCGACTCGTACCTATGAATCTTATTAGGTCTAGAGATTTAAATTCCAAGAAATTTTCTAAGGTCGAGAAGCTAAGGTGTTTTAGGGGTAGACATTGCTTGGTAAACAATTTTGGGGATTTATATATATACTCTTGGACACACCTAGTTCCAAGACTTATGTTAGTTATTGAAGATATTTTATACATTTGCGTACATCTTGGAAACAATTATTATAATGATATTAAGATGCCTTGGTACTTGATGGTTATGATGGGTTTACATTGGTTGTAATGCCTATTAATTATGCTATGAATAAGCTATTAATTATGCTATAAATTTGCTATTTTTTAGGCTATGAATAAGTTATTGATTAAACGAGTGATGAGTGAGTTAATATGCTAGTTATTGAGCTATTGAATATGCTTTTGAATAATCCCATGATTTTGATATTGACATTGCCATTAATTCAACTAATTACAATATTAGTGATCATATTATTAAGTATGCTAGTAACCGTGTCTATTGACTATACTAGAGATCATGCTTTTAATTATGATTAGTGATCAAGCCAAATAACTATGCTAGTGATTATGAAATTGATTTCACAAATTATGCTATCGGCGATGATAATGATGATATGGTAACTGGTATATGTCAAAAAAATATTGATGGTGTTAATTATCTATACCCGGTGTAAGGGCAGAGGCTGGTTAAGATATTGATGACTATAGTGATGATATGTATAATGGTATGGTTGATTTTACTTACCAGTACGAGTCTATATACTCATTACCATATGATATGTATATGCATGGTATTCAGATCAAGTTCGCAGCTGGGGAATCAGGGCAACGTGATTAGGTTTGGAGGGATTCTAGTGACACTCTTATTACTTGATAATTAATGAATAATTGATAAATGGTGATTATTTGATAAATGATGGCTGATGGATAAATGATTGATAGATGGTGGTATGAAATAGCTTAATTCTATTTGTATCATAAGAGTTGATAAAATAAAATTGGTGGGTTATACTATCTTCTTTCTATCTTCTGATGTGTGAGTAGATGCTAACATATTTGATGCTTTTAACAAAGAATAATTGCAAACTCTTAAGCAACTTTTGTCATTTTTTATTGTTTTCTATTTGATATTGCAGTAAAAGTCAAGATGCAAGAGAACCAGCAATAGGGAAAGTAAAGAAGTTAATTTTTAAGCAAGTAAAGAGGGAAGTATAGCTGATGAATTGTCTGATAAGTTGTCAATTTTGTGATAAGCTATCAGAGTTATTGTCAGCCTTAGACAGAGAATGAGCTTTAGCTGGAATTCATGATAACATCTGTGATAGGTCAGTAGAAGTGTGATAAGCCATCAGGCTCATCGTTTGGCTTAGGCAGGGAATGGGATTTGAAGTGAAAAAGCACGACAATTCTGATAAGTCATCACATGTCTGATAAGTCATCAAGAATGTTGTCACTCAGAAGTAGAAGATTTTCTAACGACATGTCCTGATAAGAAAACATATCTCTGATAAGCTATCAAGAATATCGTCATGCATAAGCAGAAGGCAAGAAATGGGAATCATGTCTGATGGCATGGTATGATAAGCTATCAGATCTCTGATAAGCCGTCAGAAATGTCGTCAGCTAAGGAAAAATTTAAATCTTTAATTTTGAATTTATTCTTAAGTTACGGATATAAATAATAGATTTTAGGGTTTCACTAAGGAGGGCTTAACATCTTGAACTTATTCAATAGACTACTTTACTTCTCTTTGGGGGTTACCTCATTTTGTGGGTTCTTAACTTAGAATTCAATTTTCAACTCTTTGTTTTGGTTGTGGGAATTTTCTCTTGAACTTAGAAGAGAATCAACTTTAGAATTCATCTATTGTAAGTTTAATTACTTTGAATGATGATTATAATTGTTACTATCTCTTTCTTTCTCATGAGTAACTAAAACTCACGTCTAGGGTTATGGGATCTATGATTTTCCCCCATGGATTTAATAGTTGGTTAGGGTTGTTGGAAAATATTGACAATTTCTTTGTTTTGATTGTTATTTATTGGTTGCAAACAATAAAACCTACCCTATGTTAATTTGCTCGAACTGAGAAATAAACTAAAGGTAGAGAATTATCAACAAGGATTTGGGAAGGTTAAGCTCTCATCTAATGATTAATGATGTAACAAATTGATCAAGTTGAGATAAAATCAGTATGAATAGAATGCTTTCCTAAGTTCTAGAGAATTAGGGAGGTCAACATCTAAGTAGGTTTAGAAAAACATAGATGGACTGTCAATACTGATAATTTAGTTTTTTCCACAAGTCCTGAGAACCCAATACTATAGTTATTATTTAATGGGGATTAATAATCATAGTGATCACTACCCTAGTTCCTCTTTATCATTGATTTGAACCACTTGAAATTTTATCTTTGAGTTCTGAAGCAAGTCAAAACTTTAATTATTATATGATTGGTAAAACCCCCCATTTTTTCTTTTCGTAAGATTTGTTTAAATTTAACTTGTAGTGATAGTTTCAAATTAGTTTAATTGCCACTCACATAAATCCTCATGGATTCGACCCTAACTCCAAAGTTGGGTAAATATATTAACGACGACTACCTTGCACTAAATTGACGTGTAAGTTGAGAATTATAAAAAAAATAGCGCTGTTGCCAGGGAACAATTTGGTGTATTAAGTTGGTTTTGAATTTTAGCTTACTTTCTTGAATTCAAACTTATAATTATTTGTTTAATTTATTTTTTTATTTTTTATTTTTATTTCCTTTTGTTTTTATTTTTTCTCACACCTTTCTTGAGATGTTAGCCTGGATAGATGATTTTTTTGAGTGATTACGATTCTTGTTATTATTCTGAGGGATACATTAGGAGTCTTACTATCCAGATTTAGATGGAAGTGAGTGGACGGTACCTTCACAATATGATGCGGACACTGTTCTAACTGGGGAACAAACTGTTACTTAGTGTTTGGCTTATGGTCAAAGTGATCATTCTGAAGATATATATGCTATCACAATTCAAACGGTCAAATTGATTAAATAAATTTTAGAGATTCAAGAATAGTTGTGGGCATAGCTGAAGAAATTACCACTACCACCATGTCTATAATGGCTAAACAATTAAGAATATAAGGAGGATATTAGCCAATTTGTGGAGAAAACACAAGAATCATAGCCACTCAATTGTCATCTTGATCTTGAGACTGATATTGAGAAGGTGAATAAAGTGAAGGTGTTGAGGATAGTGTGAATTTTGAAGTAAGATTTGTTGGGCTGCATTCGAAGAACTTTTCTACATTATGTTTAGATGATATCTTGTCAGTGAAATCATTTAAAATAGTAGAAGAGTGCGAAGATAAGGAACAAGAATCCTATATTCTTGATTTCACACTAGACCAACAATATAAAAACATACCTCACTTTAGGGCCGAGTGGTTTACCATGCACATTCTATTACTCAATTCCTTAATTTTTGTACCACCCCCTATGAGGGAGGCAAGAAGATGGACTATAAGTTGGGGCTGAAATTCATATCCTCAAGGTAGAAGAAAAAACTGAGTGGGGTCATGCCGCAATACTAAATTAGGAACTTCTTGGGAGGCAACCTAACGTATTTTGTTTTTTGTATTCATATTATGTGATTGGCATCAGATCTTTGCACCCATGGTGCCACAAGTATGTTTCTAACTTTCTTGTTTTAGTTTGACGTATTGGGGATATTACATGATTTTAAGTTGAGGGTGGGGCTACTTGTGGGTGTTGATTTCTTCTTGGGGTTTTTGTTTTCCTTCCTCTTTTCCTTAAAGTCTTGTTCCTAGTAGAGTCGGCATATTTAGGTGTATTATTATTTGTTGTAAAATGTTGTAGTTGACTAGGAGAAATATAAGTAACTTAGGTATTTAACATGTTTTTGTTGATTTTTGAACACCTCTCTAATGATCTGATTTATAACTGTGTGATATACATTTATGTGTTACCACTGTGCATCTTGTTATAGCATTAGTACTAGTGACATAATAACCATTGCTAAATAATTTCATGAACCGAATAGGTAGTAGCTTGTGATGTATCTTTGTGTCATGTGTGTGTGAGATACTACCTAGTTCCCATTGTGTGTTAAATAAAGAACTTGCCCTGTTGGTCTTGCCTTGGTTGTAGGATAGCGGTTAGGAAAGGATCATAGGCCGTTGTTGACATCAGTCCACTTTTAGCCTAAATGACCTTCCATGTGTGAATAATATCCCTTGATACTTATTTTTAGCCTGAATGCCTATTTTTTTTATTATACCTATCACATTTCCATTTGTATCACAATGAACCTGTTTTGGCCTTGGTCCTCCTTGGACATTGTGCACTTTAACTTAGGAAAATAGCCTAAGTTGAGAGTTGCTATCATAGGGGTGCCTGATGTAAACTGAGTATGAGGAAGGGTAAGAAAAATAAAAAAAAGTTGGGTGTGGTGGAAAAGAACAAGAAAAGAAAAGTTGTGAAAAAGAAGTAGAGATTGTAGAAAAGATCGCACCCATCCAGAAAATAGGTGATCAAGAAAAGAGAAGAATAGAAAAAGGTTAATAAGTGAGACCCCATAAGCTATTGTAGTGTCAAGGAGGCTTAGACTACTTTAAATATCATCGAGTATCATACCATCCCCTAGCCTACAATACAAGCCAAAGAGAAGACCTTTATTGATCCTAGCTGACCTGTCTGAAAATCTTGGTAATGAAAATAAGGGAAAGTCTATGGTATTGACATACATTGATTAGAACTTCATTCTGAGAGTGAGTTTCTTTTGATTGTCCCTATGGTTACATCTGTGATGTCTGATATAAGTAGAGTGGGACTTCTTTGTAGTGAGGGCACACTGGTTACATTGCTAGTTGTTAACTAGTTTGAATAGTGTAATCCTTGTACATGCATGGTTGTTGTTGCTGAATTGATGTCATATCTTAATTCCTGGGTATCGCATAGTTGTTCTTCAATAATATGCACAGTTGTTGTTTTTTCATTAATTAACCTTAGAGATGGTGAAGTTGTTTTGAGATAATATGGATAGTTAACTACTGAATGTATTTTGTATCCTCTTGGTTGTGTTTTAGTTGCTTGAGGACAAGAAATTCTTTCAAGTTGAGGGTATTGATGTGTGAGCAGATGCTCACACATTTGATGCTTTTAACTAAGAATAATTGCAAAGTCTTAAGCAAATTTTATCATTTTTGATTGTTTTCTATTTGATAGTGCATTAAAAGTCAAGATTCAAGAGAACCAGCATTAATGTAAGTAAAAGAGTTTATTTCTGAGCAAGTAGAGAGGGAAGTATAGCTGACGACTTGTCAGATAAGTCTTTAGCCTTGTGATAAGCTATCAGAGTTTCTGTAAGCCTTATATAGAGAATGAGCTTCAGCTGGAATTCGTGATGACATTTCTGATAGACCATCACAAGTGTGACAAGCCATCAGGATCTTCGTTAAGCTTAGGCAGGGAATGGGATTTGAAGTGAAAAAGCGACGACAATTCTGATAAGTTATCACATGTATGATAAGCCATCAAGAATGCCGTCAGTAAGAAATACAAAATCTTTTGCCGACATATCGAGATAAACTATCAAATCTTTGATAAGCTATCAGGCATGTTGTCACACATAAGCAGAAGGCAAGAAATGGGAATCATGTATGACGACATGTCTAATAAGCTATCGGATATCTGATAAGAAGTCAGGCATATCGTCAGATAAGGAAAAATCTAAATTTTTAATTTTAATTTTTTTCTGAAGTTACGGATATAAATAGCAGCTTTTAGGGTTTCATTTAGGGGGGCTTAAAATCTTGAACTTATTCAAAAGACTACTTTATCTCTCTTTGGGGGATCTTAACTTAGAATTCGATTTTCAACTCTTTGATTTGGTTGTGGGAATTTATCTTGAACTTAGAAGAGAATTAACTTCAGACTTTATCTTTTGTATGTTTAATTACTTTGAATGATGATTATAATTGTTGCTATCTCTTTATTTCTCATAAGGAACTAAAACCCACAACTAAGTTTGTGGGATCTATGATTATTCACCCATGGATTTAATAGTTGGTTAGGGTTTGTGTGATTGTGGGATATCTTGATAATTTCTTTTTTATGATTGCTATTTATTGGTTGCAAACAATAATCCTGCCTTATGTTGATTTGCTAGAATTGAGAAATAAACTAACAGTAGCAAATTATCAACAAGGATTTGGGAAGTTTAAGATCCCATCTAGTGATTAATGTTGTAATAAAATTGATCAACTTTAGATAAAATGACTATGTATAGAATGATTTCCTACGTTTGAGAGTATTAGGGAGTTCAACATCTAAGTAGGTTGAGAAACACTTCGATAGACTATAGAAATTGATAATTTGGGGCTTCCCACAAGTCATGAGAACCCAATACTACAGTTATTACTTAATGGGGATTCATAATCATAGTGATCAAAACCCTAGTTCCTCTTTATCATTGATTTAAACCATTTAAATTTTACGTTTGAGTTCTGAAGCAAGTCAAGACTTTAATTATGATAAAACCCCCAATTTTATTCTTTTTGCAATATTTTTTTAAATTCAACGTGTAGCTATAGTTTCAAATTAGTTTAATCACCACTCACATTCTTTCTTGTGGATTCGACCCGACTTCAAATTTGGGTAAATATATTAATGACGATCGCCTTACACTAAATTAACGTGTAAGTTGAGTGTTATCACCTTCCTAGCTTAGGGGTCCTTGCGATGGGTTATTTACATTTCCGTACTAATTGACTTATGGGCACCAATTTTGTTGTTATCATTGCACATGTAATCCTTTAAGTGATGATTATTACTCTAGTTTATTAACTTATTTATGCACAGGGATTTGGGTGTTGATTTAGGTTTATCTCTAACACAACTTAGTTATGTAATCTTGCATTTTATCATACTTATATCATGATTAAGCTCAGTCGGTCGATAATGCCTACTGAGTACCCATGGTTTTGGTACTCATACTACACTTTTGTACCTTTTAGTTGTAGATCATAGTACTATTTTTCATCGTTGACTGATGTTCATACTATGTTAATTTCCAGAGATAGGGTTAACTCTTAGAGTTAGAGTCACCCATTTTCTTCAATCTTACTTGTGTCTAGTCTTTATTTTTAAGATAGATTGTATATTATATATACATGAGTTGTATTTATAGTTGATCTTGTACCAGGTCTACAAGGTCATGGTATGGTATCAGCGTAATGACTATCTTTTATATATTTTTAATACACTACTTCATTTACGATTTACAGTTGTTGTATTTCACCTTGTTGGATATTTTACACCAATTTAACCCCTTGCATGTAGCTCCAGGATACGGTTGGCCTTACCTACCAGTGATATTTAGTAGGTGCCATTATTTCTCAAGAATCCAGTTGTGACATCCCAGGGGAAAGACATGTGCACACATGTCATTTTTAGCACCCGGGGCAACATTTTGTGCACCTGAACCTAATTTAATGCTTCCAAATTTGGTAGATCACCTGAAAATTTCAAAAATAAGCTATAATTAGTACTCACAAAATTTTAAAACATCAATAATGAATGTTGGATTGCCTCCAAAAAAGCACCTTAGTTATCATCGTGGCACGTCATTATTTTTCATCACTTTGCATGCTTCAAACAAAGAAAATACACCTTAGACACTCTGGGTTCACCAACATGGTAATCCTTTAACCTTTACCCACTCATAATAAACCTACTTTTATCATGATCTCAAAATTTGATTGCCCCATATGGATACACATTTGAGACTTCAAATGGGCTCGACTGCTTAGATTTTGTCTCGCCCGGGAATAGTTTTAATATTGATTTGAAAAGGAGCACATCATCACTTACAAGGAACTCTCATTTCAAGATCTTAGCATCTTTCCACCTCTTTTATTCTCTTTGTAAAACATGGATCCCTCATATGCCTTGATTCAAAAGGCAATATGTTAGACTCTAAAGTACCTTGAGTCGTCCTCCCAATGCACATTCAACTTATGCAAAGCCATAAAGCATTAAGATCTAACTCAATAGGTAAGTGAGAAGCCTTTCCAAAAATAAAATTGTAGGGAAACATGCCGATAGCATTTTTATATGCCCTCCTATATGCCCAAAGAGCATCATCAAGTTGTCGTAAGTTATTTATATGACCAACAGTCATGGTTTTCTACAAGATGGACTTTTTCTCAATTAAAAAGCTAAACTTATCCATTAGTTTAGCAATGAAATGGTGTAGCAACCTTATGTTTCACCCCATACTTATCATGCAATGAACCAATGTCCCTATTACAAAAATGTGAACCACCATCACTAATAATTGCTCATGGAGTACCAAACATTGTAAGATGTACTTTTTCAATAAAAAGATGACACTTTTGCTTTCATTGTTTGGTAGAGAAATAGCCTCCACCCAATTACAGACACAATGAATGGAAACCATGATATATTGAATACCATATGAACTCACAAAGGGACCTATGAAGTCAATGCCCTATATGTCGAATGACTCAACTTTGAGGTTAGGCTTGAGATGTATCTCATGCCACCTTGAAATAATCCTTGTATTTGTAATTGAGGATACATCTTGAACAAATCATAAGCATTGATATAGAGAGTCAACAAATTGTATCGACTTTTAAGAACTTTCGATGCCGTTCTAATACCACCGTGATGTCCACCAAATTAAAAAGAGAGAAAAGCCTTACTAATGTCCTAAATTTCTGAATCCATGGCATATGGATGAATCATTCCATATGCAAAATCTCTAAACAAGTATGGTTTATCTCAAAAGTTCTTCTTCATATAAAATAAGAAGCTATTATTTTGATCATGATTAAGATCATTGACAAAAAAGTTACTCATATTGGTATTATCACAGTCCATATATGAAGGATCAATACTTCCAAAAAGTTTCATAACTAGATCATCAAGGAAGGTATCATAAATTTAATTCTCTCCCAACTTCTCATAAATGGATTCAGGGTAAGAGAGGTGGTTGGATAGTTGATTTTCAAAAACCTTTCTCTCTTTAAACATAAAATCAAATTATTAAAGTGTAAATATACACTTAATCAATCAAGGTTCTATCTCTTTCTTTGCTGTGACATCTATGAGCTATGTTGATTGAGTTAGAGCCTTTTCAGTGAGACAGTGTATCACCTGAGCAATCAGCGTATCCGGAGATAGCTTAAATGGCAATTGTCAATTTCCAGTGTTGCTTCACGATTGTAGCACGTCATGCCAAAGTCCCAGTTGACAATTGTCCTTTTTGTAGTGTTCCAACGTGATACCACCGCATCGCGGTGATACTCCAGGTCATGTCTAAGGTGGAAATGTGATTGTATCACATTGCGCCACCATGCAATTTTCTACTTGTCACTTTCCAGAGACACGACGTGATAGCGCCACCTTGTGCCAGAAGTCCAGATTGGGAAATTTTACAAAAATTAAAAGACGCATCCAGGTTAAATGGATCTTTTCCTATGATTTGACTTTACGCAGATGTGGGATTTAAGCCCTAAAAACGTCCTTAGATACTTATTATTCACTTTTTTCCAATATCAAGAAATTTTCTCTCAATAAAAACAAAACCCTAGCCCTTGAAAATCAAGGTCAATCTTAAGATATCCATCCAAGAACTCCAATAACCTTCAAGGTTTCTTTTCTCAAGTATGCATAGTGTTCATTCATGGATCCCTTTCTTCCATGAAGCCCAAGAATCAAGTTTTAAACAATGAATTATGATATTCATGCTATGTGTTGATTATGTTCATGTGGTTATTGATGTTGTATGATTCCCTAGTTAGAATCTTTATGTGTTTTTATAAAAATATGTTAGTGTATGAGTTGAAAACCATAAATTTTAGTCGGTTATGACATGCTAATTTCATGATCATTCCATGCCCTAAGTCATGCACCCTAAGTGTTTGACAAAATTCCTAAGAGACTAGAAATTATGTAATATGACTCAATTATGACTTAAGTGAAGGATTCATGTTTTACCCTTATGTTCAAATAGCTCCCATGTTCTTGATGTGCAATGTAGATTTTTGTTGGAATGCTCATGAAGTTAGAGTATGAAATTATGACATTGAGTAAATGTATTCCTACCATGTACAAGATTATGATAACCATGTACTTCATGAATTCCCCAACTTATTGTATTATGGATTATTGATGTTGGTCCTGTATTCAAGAATATTATGCCTTTGTAGTTTCGTTCTATCGAGTTCTAGGGGTACTTGGACACAATAATTTAGCTGTGTGCCCATAGCCAGTGTTATGTATTTAACGATATCCTCAGTCAAGCCATGTTCAGTAGAATTCAGTCAGTCATGTGACTTAGGAAAACTCAGTAATCCCAGTAATGACGCAAAGCTTAGTACTTCTGTAATCTCCGTGGTTTTCTGTTAGTCAAAGAAACTCAATGCTCTCAGTCTAGCTCAGTTCAGTTTATCATATTTAGTTTCTATTCAGATGGGAGTAGGATTTAGCATCGAGTGAACCTAAGGATGAGGACACACACTGACAGTTGAGGGTGTGATCCTTAAAAGAAATCTATGCATTCTAGAACTATATAGCAAGCATAGGTTGAGACATAAAAACTAACAGATGAGGGTTGATAAGGTGGATAAAGACTGTCAAATGAGGTTCCCACCATTCTCTTTTTGGGACACTGTCAGATGATGGTCACCCACATCTTGTCTTTACCAGTGGCGCGGTATTGACAACCTTCTAATTGGGGTTACATATTAGGCCCCAAACTAGATATATTGATTTATTTAGGGCATGTCGATTAGATGACTACTTCCCAAAGTTATCATTTCATACTAAGTCTCAGTAATAGAACTCAGATAGTTCTTCAGAATTTTAGGCCTATCAGATACAATCAACCCAGAATAGTATGAAACTTAGTTTGTTCCATCAGAACCTGGACTGCCAGATATAGTCGCTCAGTATAAGTTATATCAGTTATCAATGACTCATGTTATCATTAATCCGACTCAGTAGTCAGTACAATCATCAATTCAGTCAGTTATTTAGGCATATATTCTCACATTCATGTTATACTGTCAGTTAGCATTATTCATGCATTTGAACGCTTTACATTTAGCTTACCTCATATGCATACCAGTACATTCAATCGTACTGATGCATTTGCGCTATGGTATTTTATTCTATACCATAGGTTCGGAAGGATAAACTCCAGAGCATCAGTAGCATTCAAGTTTCAGCAGTCAGAGTTAGCAGTGAGTCCTCATCCCTCGAGGTCATGATCATTTCTTTATTTCTTTATTACTTAGTTTATTTCAGTAGTTGGAGTTATTTGGGGATATGTCCCATCAATTCATTATTCAGATAATTTATAGGCTTTCAGACTACAATGTTTTCAGGCTAGATATTTTCAGACATTATTTTATTTTTTGTATTGTCATACCACATTATTCAGTTATGGTTTTATCAGATGCTTATCGGTTTTGAACCTTATGGAATGTTTTTGCCTACTACTTCTGGTCTTATAAAGTATATTATGTAGTGTTTAGGTACATATAATAGTCATAGGTTAGCTTATGGTCCTTCAGGGTTAAGAGCACTGTGTAGAATTTTGGGTACAAGATTTTGGGTGTTACAAACATGGTATCAGAGCCTAAGGTTCAATAGAGTCCTGGAAAGTCTGAAAGCCACATTTAGTAGAGTCTTGTACATGGGTGTATTGCACACCATATTTATGTGCAGGAGGCTATGAGATATTTTAGGAATAGTTACCCTTCTTTTAGTATTCATGTCATGCCAGTGAGTGTGATCTCGAATTTAAGTCTCATTCTAATCTGTTTCTTCATTTCTTCTACCAAACATGCCTCCCAAAAGTAGAAATAGAAATCAGTCAGCCCCTCAGCCCTTCTAAGCAGATTCCTTTGACGAACATATTTCTCATACAGAGTTTAAAGCAGCATTCACCACTCTAAATAATTTATTTGCTGCTCAAAATGAATGACCAACTATCGTTCCAGCAAACCCAGTATCCAATTCAGCTGCAGCCAGGATTTGGGACTTAACCTAAATAAATCCTCTCACCTTTTTTGAGTCTAAGATAAGAGAGGATCCTTAGGAGTTCCTAGATGAGGTTCAGAAGGTTACGAATATCATGGGGGTTACTTATAGTGAGAGCACTGAGCTAGTTACATATTAGTTGCAGGATATTGCTCACACTTTGTTCAAACAGTAGAAGTCAGAGAGGTCAGTTGATGCAACGCCTATAGAGTAGGAAGAGTTTGTCACTGCATTCTTAGATAGATTCTTTCCTCGAGAGCTGAGGGAAGCTAAGGTGTTAGAATTTATCAACCTCATATAGGGAAACATGACGGTGAAAGAGTATTCTCTTAAGTTTACTCAATTAGCTAGATATGCTCCTTATGTGGTTGCCGATAACAGGGACAAGATGAGTAAGTTTATTTCTGGGGTGAATGATAATATGGTCAATGAGTGTAGGTTCATGATGTTAAATAGTGACATTAACATATCCAAGCTTATAACTCATGCTCAATAGATGGAAGCGCAAAAGATTAAGATGAGAGAGGCCGAATAAGAGAGTAGGGAAAGGTAGTTTCTACTTTATGGAGCCTAAGTTAGAGGGAGGAAACCATTCTCAGTTCTATCCTAAGTCATCCATACCAGCTCCTTCTTCAGCTAGTGCTCCATCTCTTAAGTTTAGGAATGGTAATAGAGATAGGGAGCCAGGATCTAAGTCTTAGGGCAGTGTCTGTAATGCCCGAACTAATACCCTTTCTCAGACTTGTGGTAAGAACCACAAGGGTACTTGCAGAGCTAGTAGTTATGTCTGTTTCAGATGTGTCAAGCCAAGCCACAGAGTGAGAGATTGTCCCCAGTCAGGTTATCTATGTTCGAATAACCATTTCTCAACCCAGTCCGGTCACCCAAATTAGCAGGGTACCACTTCTAATGCTACTAATGGGAAATGCCCAAACAAACATTATGATTTACAGTCTCGGCATGATCTAGAAAATTCTCCTGATATAGTTAATGGTACGTTACAAATCTTTCACTTGCATGTTTACTCTTTGCTAGATCCAGGAGCTTCCTTATCTTTTGTTACACCTTATATAGCAGTTGATTTTAGAGACTGTCTCAAAATTCTGGAAGAGCCTTTCTCATTATCTACCCCAGTGGGTAAAACCATTATAGCCCAGCAATATATAGGAACTACCCGGTTATGATATTTTAGAAAGTCACCTCAGCAGATTTAGTTGGATTTATAGATGACTAATTTTTATGTTATTCTCATCATGGATTGGCTTCATTCTTGATATTCCATAGTCGACTGGAAAAATAGAATAGCATAGTTCTAATTTACAAAAAAACCTATCCTAGAGTGGAGGGGTAGTACTTCAACATTCAGAGGTCAGCTTGTTTCCTCCTTCGAGCACGAAAAATATTATCTAAGGGTTGTGTCTATCATCTTTTTCATGTTAAAATTCTAATTTCGAGGCTTTTAGTCTTGAATTAGTCCTATTCGTGAGTGAATATTAAGATGCCTTTCTCGAATATCTCTACGGAATTTCTCCTGAAAGGGAAATAAACTTCGGTATTGATCTTCTTCCAGATACTCAGCCTATATCTATTCTGCCATACTAATGGCACCAGAAGAACTCAAATAACTGAAAGAGAAGTTGAAGGATCAATAAGATAGGGTATTCATCAGATATAGTGTGTCCCTGTAGGGCACACCAATCTTATTCGTGCGCAAGATAGATAGTTCTCTCTGAATGTGCATTGATTACCATCAGCTCAATAAAGTCATTGTCAAGAACAAGTATCCACTTCCTGGAATTGGCAACTTGTTTGACCAACTTTAGGGTGCCATCTATTTCTCTAAGATAGACCTCAGATCAGGCTATCATCAGCTTAGAGTCAGGGAATATGACATTCCAAAAATAGATGGAAACTTTGAATTCCTAGTCATGTCCTCTGGTCTTACTAATACCCCTACAGCTTTCATGGACTTGATGAACCATGTGTTTAAGCAGTACTTGGATATGTTCATCATAGTCTTCATAGAAGATATTCTTTTTTATTCTCGCAGTGAATGTGATCACGCAAACCATCTCAGAATCATACTTCAGACCCTCAAAGATTATCAACTATTCGCTAAATTCAGTAAGTGCAAATTTCATCTAAGGTTAGTAGCATTCCTTGTTCATATCGTTTCCGATAATAAAAATAGAGTAGATCCTCAAAAGATCAAAGCAATAAGAAACTGGCCCAGACATGTCTCTCCGTCAGATATAAACAATTTTTTAGGTTTGTTTGCCTATTACAGATGGTTTGTTGAGGGATTTTCTTCTATTACAACTCCTATGTCTAGATTGACTTAGAAGAAATTCAAGTTTTAGTGGTTAGATCCTTACGTGAAGTGGTTTTAGAAGTTAAAGACTTGACTCATCTTAGCTCCAGTTTTGGCTCTTCCAGATGGTCTAGATGGTTCCGTAGTGTATTTTGATGTATCCAGAGTAGGTTTAGGTTGTGTCCTCATGCAACATAGTAAGGTCATAGCCTACGCCTCCAGACAACTTAAACCTCATGAGAAGAATTATCCTACTCATGATCTTGAGTTAGCACCCGTAGTATTTGCCTTAAAAATTTGGAGGCATTATCTATACAGAGTTGATGTAGATGTATTCATAGATCATAAGATCCTTCAGTATGTCTTTTCTCAAAAAGATCTCAATCTTCGTCAGAGAATATGGTTAGAGCTGTTGAAAGTTTATGACATGAATGTCCTTTTTCACCTAGGCAAGGCCAACATAATGGACGACGCTATCAGTAGACTGTCTGTGGGTAGTGTTGCTCATATTGAGGGCAGTAAGAAAAATATATATCAGAAAGTCCATCAGCTTGCCAAACTAGGTTTTCGCTTAGTCAATACAAAGGAGGGTGATATATGGATTAAGAGTAGTTCATAATCATCTCTTGTTTTTTAGGTGAAAGAAAAGCAAGATAGAGATCACAGTCTAGAAAAGTTAAAAGAGTCCGTCAAGGATCAGAAAGTTGAGGTTTAATCCTAAGGGGGAGATAGTGTATTGTGTTGTCAGGGTCGTCTGTGTGTTCCAAGTGTAGATGACTTGAGGCAACAAATTCTTGTAGAAGTGCATGGTACGCGCTACTCTATTTATCCAGGGGCCACAAAGATGTACCATGACTGGTGAAAGATCTATTTATAGAGTGGGATGAAGAGATATGTGGCACTGTTTGTGGCTAAGTGCAATACATGTCAGCAGGTTAAGATAGAGCATCAAAAGCCTAGTGGGTCTATGCAAGAGTTCAATATTCCTACTTAGAAGTGGGAAGAAGTGAATATGGACTTTATGATGGATTTGCCTCATACTCTTCATCAACATAATTTAGTTTGGGTCATTGTAGATAGGATGACCAAATCAGCTTATTTTCTTCCAGTCCACACCTCTTATTCAGTTGAGGATTACACCAAGATCTACATCAGAGAGTTGGTCAGATTGCATGGTGTTCCATTTTCTATTATCTCGGATAGAGGTACCTAGTTAAACTCTCATTTCTGGAAAACATTCCGTAAGGGTCTTGGTACCCAAGTTCATCTTAGTACAGCCTTCCATCCTCAGATAAATGGTAAAGTAGAAAGGACAATCCATATTTTAAAAGATATACTACAAGCGTGAGCAATTGATTTCAAGGGTAGTTGGGTTTACCACTTTTCTTTGATTGGATTTGCATACTAAAACAGCTATCATTCATGTATTAAGATGGCTCCGTTCGAAGCTCTCAATTGTAGGAGGTGTAGATCTCTAGTCATTTGGTTTGAATTTAGTGAGGCCTCAGTTATAGGGCCTGACTTAGTATTCGATGCCTTTGAAAAGTTCAATTGATCAGAGAAAGACTCTGGGCTGCTCAGAGCTGACAGAAGTCTTATGCAGATGTGTGTAGAAAAGATCACGAGTTCGAAATTAGTGACTATATTTATCTAAAGATCTCTCCCATGAAGGGAGTGAAGAGATTTGGCAAGAAGGGAAAGCTCAATCCCCGATATGTCAGGTCCCTTCAAAATTCTCAGTTGCTTCTGCAAAGTAGCTTATGAGCTTGAATTGCCTACAAATCTAGCCTCAGTTCATTCAGTCTTCCATGTCTCTTTGCTTAAAAAGTTCATAGAGACCCAACAGTTGTAGTGCCTATTCAGACCATAGATATTGAGAACAACCTCTCCTTCGAAAAGATTCTGGTCAAAATTCTTGACTATCAGACTCGCAGACTAAAGAACAAAGGAATCCCTCTAGTCAAAGTCCTTTGGCGGAATCAGTTCGTTAAGGGATCTACTTGTGAAACAGAAGCAGACATGCATACCAAGTATCCTCACCTCTTTTATACTAACTTAGACTCATCCCAAGGTAACAAATTTTCTTAATCCTTTTAGTTTCATGTTCAAATTTTAGTTATAACTTGTTGTTGAGTTCATGTTAAGATTTCCATTATAAACTTGGTATCAATTACCATTTCATGGTCAGTCATGCAGTTATAAATCCATTATTCATGCATCAGATATGCATATTCAGCATAATACATTCAGCTTATCAGTTATATCATTCATGAAATCATGTTTCAATTGTTCATGTTCAGCATATACTTCAATCTATCACTTCTCCCACCTTAGTAAGTTTCATTCGAGGATGAATGTTCCTAAAGGGGAGATATTGTAATACCTTGTACTTCAACCTAGCTTAAATTTGTCCCAAAGATGTCAAAGAAATTCTTTAAAGATGAATACACTTTTATATATGTGAAATTTTCAAGATTTTTACTTTTCATGGTGTGGGAAATTGAATAAGTTGTTCATCGATACAAAATTCACCCAAATCCGACACCCAGGCGAAGAGTTAGAGCCTTTTTAGTAAGATAGTGTATCACCTAAGCCATCAGCGCATCACAGAGCCAGCTTAAACGGAAATTGTCAATTTCCAGTGTTGCTTCGCGATAGTGGTGTGTCGCACCAAAGGTGTAGTTCACAATTGTCTTTTTTCTAGTGTTCCAATGTGATACAACCACGTCGCGGTTAGATTCTAGGTCGTGTCCATGGTGGAAACGTGATTGTACTGCATCGCACCACCATGGAATTTTCCAGTTGTCACTTTCCAGAGACACGGCACGATAGCACCGCGTCGCACCAGGGGTCCAGATTGAGAAATTTTCACAAAAATTAAAAGACGCATCCACGGTTAAATAGGTCTTTTCACATGATTTTATTCCACCCAGATTTGGGATTTAAGCCCTAAAAATATCCTTAGCTACTTATTATTATCTTTTTCCTCAATATCTAGAACATACTCTCTCTAGAAAAACAAAACCCTAGCCCTTGAGAATAAAGGTCAATCTTAAGAAATCAATCCAAGAACTCCAAGAAACTTCAAGGTTTTCTTTGTCAGGTATGGATAGTGTTCATTCATGGAATCCTTTCATCCATAAAGCCCAAGAATTAAATTTTAAACAATGAATGATATTCATGCTATGTTTCGATTATGTTTATGTGGTTGTGGTTGTTGTATGATTCCCATGTTGGAATCTTTATGTGTTTTTCTGAAAATATGTTAGCATGTGAGTTGAAAACCATGAATTTTAGTTGGTTATGATATGTTAATTTGATGATTATTACGTGCCCTATGACATGCACCCTAAGTGTTTGACAAAATGCCAAAGAGTATAAATTATGTAATATGACTCAATTGTGACTTTAGTGAAGGATTTATGTTTTACCCTTATGTTCACATGACTCCTATGCTATTGATGTGCAATGTAAATGTTTGTTGGAAGGCTCATGATGTTGGGGTATGAAATTATGACATTGAGTATATGCATCCCTACCATGTAAAAGATTATGATAACCATGTACGTCATGAAATCCCCAACATATTATATTATGAATTGTTGATGTTTATCGTGTATTCAAGAATGTTATGCCTTATTAGTTTCCTTCTTTAGAGTCCTGGGGGTACTTTTATCTGACAATTTAGTCGTGTCCTTAGAACCAGTGTCATGTATTTTATGATATCCTCATTCAAGCCATGCTCGGTAGAATTCAGCCTGTCATGTGACATAGGAAAACACAGTAAACTCAGTAATCCCAGTAATCTCAGAAAGCTTAGTACTTTAGTAATCTCAGTAGTATTCTATGAGTAAATGGAACTCAATGAACTCAGTCCGGTTTAGTTTAGTTGATCATATTTAGTGTCTATTTATATGGGAGTAGGATTTAGCACCGAGTAAACCCAAGTATGAGGACACATACTAACAGTTGAGGGTCTGATCCTTAGAAGCAATCCTTGCATTCCAGAACTATATTGCCAGCATAGGTTGAGACATCAACACTACTAGATGAGGGTTGATGAGGTGGATAAACATATTTAGATAAGGGTCTCACCGTTTTCATTTAGGGACACTGGTAGATGAGGGTCACCTACAGCTTGTCTTTACCAGTGGCACAATTTTTTCACCCTTCCAATTGGCATTATAGATTGGACCCCAACCTAGATATATTGCTTTATTTGAGGCATATCGATTAGATGACCACTTCCCACAGTTACAATTTTAGACTCAGTCTCAGTAATAGAACTCAGATAGTTCTTCAAAATTTCAAGACTATCAGATACAGTCAACTGAGAACAGTACAAAAGTTAGTTCCATCATAACCTAGACTATCAGATACAATCATGCAGTATCAGTTATATCAGTTATCAGTGACTCATGTTATCAGAAATCAGACTTATTAGTCAGTCCATCACGAATACAGTCATAATCTCTTATTTATGCATATATTCTGAAGTTTATGTTATATAGTAAGTTAGCATTGTTCATGAATTTGAACCCTTTGCATTCAGCTTACCTCACATGCCTACCAGTGCATTCAATCTTACTAACACATTTGCTCTATGGTGTTTTATTCTATACCATAGGTTCAGATGCACGAACTCCAAAGCATCAGTAGCATTCCAAATTTAGCAGTCAGAGTTAGCAATGAGTCCTCATCCTTTGAGGACATAATCATTACTTTATTTCTTTGTTACTTATTTTATTTCATTAGTTGGATTTAGTTTGCGACATGTCCCATCAACTCCTTATTCAGACAATTTAGAGGCTTTCAAACTACAGTGTTTTCAGACTAGATGTTTTCAGACATTGTTTCACTTTTGGTATTGTCGTACCACATTATTCAGATATGGTTTTATTAGATGATTATCAATTTTGAACCTTATGGCATGTTTTTGCCTATTATTTCTGCATTTATACAGTATATTAGGCAGTGTTCAAGTACAGATATTAATCATGGCGTAGCTTATAGTCTTTCGGGGTGATAAGCACCGTGTATCATTCCAGGTACCAGATTCGGGGCGTTACACTTTCTTACCTAAAAAATAGGCCTGAAACTTTTCAATAGAATATACCATTGTGTGCAACTCTTGTTTAATAACCATATAGTTATGTTGGTGACATGACCCAAACTAGGTCCTAGTCGTGTTGGGTGCCTCAAGTCCGACCAGCACCAAAGATCACCCCTAATACCCAACCATAACCGCCCTATACCATATGTTAGATGAATTCGAACATATAAAAAGTTATAACAATAATAATGTTAAAATATTGAGTAAAGTCTATAACCATGACCAAACAACCACGACCAAATGTACAACCAAAATCAATCCCTATGCCAATGAGAATACTAAGGCTGACAACAATACCAACACCACCCATGCCTATAGTAGTCACACGAAGCCTCTTGTGGAAAACAAGGAACGTCTAATTAGGTCATTCCCTGGATCGTAGCCAAAACCAAAGTCCAAGAAACAAAAACAATGTAAGGAATTCCATAACATGAAATTCTCTCTTCTGGAGTATGGAAGCTCACGACTTTAGTCTGACTCTGAGTTATCCCCAAATCCAAGTCACTAAGCACGAGTAGTAGTATGGTTGGTTCCTGCATCGTGTGGGGATTCAGCGCCCAAAGACGATTACAATGATGAACGCTAACATGTACTCATGGATAAGGATAAAATAATTCCTTTATTCAAAACCAAACTAAATAACCATATGCAATCACATACATCTATACATATATATCATGCCGCGAAAAGGAACCAGGTTTAGCATGCATCTAAAACCTTAACATAGGTTGCATAGATTGACCATCCTAAAACCTCCCATGGGATATATGGGTCCCATATTGCCCCCTGAACGGGCCTAGCACGTGTAGCCATACAAACTGGAGACATCATAGGGGTCGTGGAATCCCGTGTACCCTTTTCCGTCCCTGAAACATATATATAAGTATAAACTTAGGGGATTCTCATGTACCCCAAAAGTATATGGTGACCATGACTAACCCTTATGTCGGCAAACATGAGTTTCCAGTGTTTATCCATAAAACTCACACCTTCAGGGTTAGCTATCACATGTCTCCATTATTTCCCAATTATAAACCTTTAACACACAACCAAACCACCAATCATACCGACTATAACTTGCAACCAATATCATTAGCCAAAACTTAGGGGATTCCCATATACCCCAAAAGATTTCTATTTAAACCAAAGCCATTGCCACCATGGCCTTTCCTAACCATTTAAAATCATCCAAACCAATTTAAGTTCCATTACAATATGATGCAATGCAAGGTTTCAATAAAAGTACAACAATGTGACAACATCATTCGCATTAGCATTTTATCAAACATGGTAAGGGCATATAGTTTCCAAAACCAAAACAAAGCATCAATTGACCATTCATATGCAATCATATGTTCAAACCATAATTATAAAATGAAAAACCATAAGAAAAATATGAAAATATTATCCAACCAAGAACAACCGAAACACCTAACATATATCAAAACAAAATCAATACCAAAATATTAACATAAAACCATTCATTGAAACATGCTTTTAGTTGAACTAACAATGAGGGAGGAGTAACATGTCTTAGACGTCAAGGAAGATAGAGAGATTCACTCTTGAAATCCTTTAATTGATTACCTTGAAGAAACCCTAGACTTTTCTTGAACCAAGTGATTGAGAGATATTTAAGAGTGTTTGATTGAAAAAATAGGTTAAGGAATCCTCTAAAGGTGCTTAGTTGTGGGGCCAATAGTGGTTAAGAGGTAAATATTCAGAATACCCAACTTAAATTGTAAAAATTCCCGCAGGTGGGTATGATTGGACCCTCAACTCATATCCATATCGTACGAGTGGTACCATCTAATCATATCCAAGACAGAATGTTGGACTCCACATTCTGTCCAACATACAACTTCCTTACCTAACTCGTATAATCACCATATGACTAGTACCCCTAAGTCATACCCTAGGCAAAACACTGAACTCTAGGCACTAGACAACTTATGGATGGGCACTATACTTGTCGTATCATTAATGTATGACTCATATGGAGTATCCTCATACCTTGGACAACTAATATCACACTGAACAACATACGACTAGGTTCCCTAGACTCGTGCCCACACCATACGAATAGTATGTGAGTCGTATGATAAACAAAAAGCTGAAAACTCAGGAGATTACCAAGGGCCAAAACCCATGGTATTTCAATTCTCCCCCACTTGGATGATTTATCTTCGAATAATGGAACACGGCAGTATAAGCATAATTCACACCCAACACCTCAATGCTAACCTTTGACTAAGGTAGAAAATAAAGATACAAGCAAATCAATCTTTCCATTAACTAAGTCAGAAAATAAAGATGTAATTAACAACACAAACCTTTCGCATGAATTTTCAGAGTATAAAGCAGGAATGGATACTTAGACTTCATGTCCTCTTCAGCTTCCCAAGTAGCCTCTAAACCTTGTGGTTTCTTTGAAGAACCCTTACCAAGGCCACGTGATTGGTTCACAACTGATGAACCAACCAATCTAAGATCACAACAAGGATCTCCTCATAAGATAGGGTATCCAAAATACCGATATCATTGATAGGCACAACTTATGAAGGACCACCCATACTCTTTATCAATATAGAAACATGGAACACTAAGTGAATGAAGCCTAAAATTGAAGGAAACTCTAACTCATATGCATTATTACCAACCCTTCTCAAAACCAAGTATGGATGAACATTCTGGGGACTGATCTTTCCCTTCATATCAAATCGCATCACTCCCCTTAAGGGAGATACCTTCAAGAACAATCGATCCATAACCTTTAACTCTAACTTTCTTCAGCTTATATCTGCATAGGACTTTTGGAAACTTTGGGCAGCCTTAAGTCTATTTGGAATTACCTTTAGCTTCTCTATGGCTTGGTGAAACAAATTTGGACCAAACATCTTCGCCTCACCAAACTTGAATTATTAACTAAGAGACCAATACCTCCTACCATACAAGGCTCCAAATGGAGCCATACTAATGCTAAAGTGGTAGCTATTATTATAATAAAACTCTATAAGAGGTAAATACTCAACTCAACTACCACCATAATCAATCAGGCAAGCTATAAGCATGTCCTCTAATATTAGAATAGTCTTTCTGCTTTCCCATCTAGCTGCGGGTGAAAAGCAGTATGCAAACTCACCTTTGTCCCCAAACCATTCTTAAAAGATAGCCAAAACTGAGATAAAAACTCCGTACCATGATCAACCATGCATAATCCTCTGCCAAAATATTGGTCCTCATTGGCAAAAAATGAGTATACTCTGTCATCCTATCCACAATGACCCAAACTAAATAAAACTTATTTCAAG
>NC_061121.1:70407787-70509200 GCF_002878395.1 Capsicum annuum
CACTTGGATGATTTATCTTCGAATAATGGAACACGGCAGTATAAGCATAATTCACACCCAACACCTCAATGCTAACCTTTGACTAAGGTAGAAAATAAAGATACAAGCAAATCAATCTTTCCATTAACTAAGTCAGAAAATAAAGATGTAATTAACAACACATACCTTTCGCATGAATTTTCAGAGTATAAAACAGGAATGGATACTTAGACTTCATGTCCTCTTCAGCTTCCCAAGTAGCCTCTAAACCTTGTGGTTCCTTAGAAGAACCCTTACCAAGGCCACGTGATTGGTTCACAACTGATGAACCAGCCAATCTAAGATCACAACAAGGATCTCCTCATAAGATAGGTTATCCAAAATACCGATATCATTGATAGGTACAACTTATGAAGGATCACCCATACTCTTTATCAATCTAGAAACATGGAACACTAAGTGAATGAAGCCTAAAATTGAAGGAAACTCTAACTCATATGCATTATTACCAACCCTTCTCAAAACCAAGTATGGATGAACATTCTGGGGACTGATCTTTCCCTTCATATCAAATCGCATCACTCCCCTTAAGGGAGATACCTTCAAGAACAATCTATCCATAACCTTTAACTCTAACTTTCTTCAGCTTATATCTGCATAGGACTTTTGGAATCTTTGGGCAGCCTTAAGTCTATTCGGAATTACCTTTAGCTTCTCTATGGCTTGGTGAAACAAATTTGGACCAAACATCTTCGCCTCACCAAACTTGAATTATTAACTAAGAGACCAATACCTCCTACCATACAAGGCTCCAAATGGAGCCATACTAATGCTAAAGTGGTAGCTATTATTATAATAAAACTCTATAAGAGGTAAATACTCAACTCAACTACCACCATAATCAATCAGGCAAGCTATAAGCATGTCCTCTAATATCAGAATAGTCTTTCTGCTTTCCCATCTAGCTGCGGATGAAAAGCAGTATGCAGACTCACCTTGGTCCCCAAACCATTCTTAAAAGATAGCCAAACCTGAGATAAAAACTCCGTACCATGATCAACCATGCATAATCCTCTACCAAAAAATTGGTCCTCATTGGCAAAAAATGAGTATACTTTGTCATCCTATCCACAATGACCCAAACTAAATAAAACTTATTTCAAGACCAAGAAAGACCAGTAATAAAATCAATATTGATCACCTCCCACTTCCACATAGGCAACTCAACTTTTTCATACAATCCTCTAGGCCTCATGTGCTCAACTTTCACTTTCTGGCACACCATGCAGTTAGCTATAAAACTAGCCATATCTCGCTCCACATTGTTCCATCAATACATTTCCTTAAGGTCATGATACATTTTCATTTAACCAAGATAGATAGCATAGCAAGACTCATGCACCTAGTCTAAGATCTTCTCTTATAAACCATCTATATCAAGAGCACATAACTTTCCTTGGTACTGCATGGTACCATTACTATAAATCTTGAAGGATATCACCTTTTTCTTACCTATATCACCCTTGATCCTTATAATGTCAAGATCCAACATTTGTTTTTCCTTAATTATGTAGCCAGAGTTGATTGTGCCACTTTTTGAATGAATACCCCACTATCATCAGAGTGTAAGATATGAACTCCAAGGTTAGCCAAATAGTGAATATCCCTCACCAACTCCCTCTTCTCCTCATCCACATCATCTAGATTCCCCATAGATAACCTACTAAGACCATCAATAACCATATTAGTATTAACTGGATGGTAGTGAAGACTCATGTAAGAGTCTTTGAGCAACTCAAGCCAACTTTTTTAACTAATGTTAAGCTCTTTCTAAGAAGACTTATACTGTAGGTTCTTATGATCAAAAAAGATGTCCATATGCACTTCATACAAATAATGATGCCAGATTTGCAATGTGAACATCCATCCAATTGCTCTAAGTCATAAGTCAGATAATTCTACTTATGCACCTTCAATTGTCTCAATCCACAAGTTATCACCTTACCATGTTGCATCTAGATGCAATTAAGTATCATATGAGACACATCACAATATACCAAAAATCCATTTACGCCTTCAGGTTAAGACAAGATTGGAGCCGAAGTTAGTTTTTCCTTTAAGATCTCAAAACTACCCTCACAAGCATCAGACCACAAAAACTTTACCAGTTTCTTAGTCAACTTAGTCAACTGGGGAGCTATAGAAGAAAACCTTGACACAAGACTTCTATAATAACTAGATAAACCCAACAAACTCTTACTATCAATTGGAGTCATGGGTCTAGGCCACCTCTTAACCACTATAACATTTTGCAGATATGCTATGATCCCTTCACTAGAAATGACATGCCCAAGAAATATGACATCGTTCAACCAGAATTCATATTTCAAAAATTTGGCATACAACTGCATTTTTTTAGGTCTGCTATACGATATGGAGGTGATCAGCATGGTCCACCTTTCTCTTAGTGTACACCAGAATATCATTTATGAACACACTATCATAAGATTTTAAGTTGCCAAGTATATACTTTTTGACTTAAATTAAGCTAGAATGTGGAAATTAGGTGCATCACATACTTTGACTTATTGACCAACCTAATAACTAAGTAGGTATATCATCTACTAAGACTATTTTGACTAGTTTTTAGGACAAAGTACACCTATCACGTACTTAAGATTTTTGGCCCAAACTAAGTGAAGAAAAATTGAAAAAAAGAATGGGCAACCCAATACTCAAAAATATTCTCCTAATCCCAATAAGTTCAAGACCCATAAAGATATATAAATTAAGGTTAAGAAGGTGTATCACCTACTTTGACATTTGACTAGCTTAAAATGGCCAATTTGGTGCATTACTTACTTGAAAAAAATATGGCTGAAATTTGGCAAAGAAAAAGAGGTTGTTCAGCTGCTCCTTTTAAGGTCCAAAATCATCTCATTTTCCACTATTTCCTTTCAAAAAATAAATTTCTCTTAAGCTCTCTCTCTTTCTCTCAAACCTTCATATAGTAGTCCCAAAATTCCTATTAAGGTTCTTGGTATTTCGTCTCTTTCCAAGTTCAAGGCAAGTAAATTTTTTTATGGTTTTATCTTGATTGTTCTATGGAAGGTTATGAAATTATTTTTCTTATGTTTAAAGTGTAGGAAAAACCTCTTCAAGCTTAGAAGTTCTTCCTTCTTTAGCTTCTAATAGATTTCTTCTCTTGCTTGGTTCAAGTTGATAGAAAGCTTGTGTTTTTGATGGATAGAGAGTGATAGCATAATAATCTTCACCAACAACGGTAAGATTACTTCTCCTTTTTATCTTTACTTGGTCATGATTATGAATAATACATTTTAGTTGTGCTTTTGTTATGAACTCATGAGATTGTGATTGGAAGCCGAGTATTCAAGTTTTCCTACTGTATAATGAGATATATGAACTATTTTGGGGTTGTTTTAGGTGTGTTATTATTGTAAAGAAGTTTGGTGACACTTTAAGATGCAATAGAGTTTGATTAAAGTGGAAATGAAGAGTGTGATAACACACTAAGTATTCAGGGGTTGGGCATTCTTACTGCCCATCATAGTATTCAGCTACTGTTTTGTAAGGTTTACACAATGATTAGCTTCTAATATTAGCTCCTTTATGTACTTATATTGTAGATGAAAATCGAAGGCTAATTTATTGTAATATTTGAATTGTGCAACAAGGTATACAAGGCAATTCTAGCTCAAATTCTTTATCATGATGTGTTATACTTGTTTACTAATAAAGTGAGATTTGTAGATGCTCCTTCATGATAAAAGATATATTAGGATGGTGTACAATCGCTACTTTAGTTAAACAACCTTTTATTTATAGCCCATGGTCTAAAAGTTTGTCAAAGTGTCACATCTTTCTCTTATATGAGTCAATAAGATCCAAGATTAGACAAGTTAAGAGTGTCACATGTTGGATATTTTATCTACACATGTTCATTATTCTTAATATCATTCCAATCACTTTTAAGTATAAGGTGGCCTTATAGAGTCCTTACTTATTCAATATATAGTTTATATATCCTTACATGGGATACATTTTTGTTCCTAAGTAGAATCTATCCATGTGCCTTAATAGTATCCATTTTCACATACCCTTCTAATTATTATTACCTACTATGCATTTATTGTACAGTCAAAATCTCTTTAGTTGAGGAGTTACATGTCTCCACTTGGTATGAACATATTCCCCATTGAAATATCTAAATTTCTACACTTGAATCTTCTATAATTGCTATATGTTATGCAATGTAACTGGAATCTACCACAATATATATATGCTATGTATGTCACTTGCCCACTAGTTCTACACCCTACTAGCTCCTTTTTATATGTCTTCATCTCATCACCTGTCACATGTCTTTTTGCCTGATTAGTGAATGTGTTTTATGCCTAGAAAGGTTCATAGTTTCATATAAGTTCCAAAGTATTACTACATTAATGTTATGCGTATTTCCTATATCATCGTTCTTGTCTTAATCATATGTCTTCTTCTATTGTTCCATAGCTCCAAAGGTTAATAATGTTATGACCACCAAAGAACAATTTAAAAAATTAAAGAAATAAGGTAAAGTAAATTTATGCATTTAAGGGTGGCAGGTCAGGGGTTATAACACCTACCATAGGCCGATCCCAATATATATATTTATAGGTGGTATCCCAAGGGTGGAAGAAACAACTAGCATGGGTCGATCCCATTATTAGGAGGTATCCTAGGGGTTAAAAGAAATCCTAGCGTGGGTCGCTCCTAATTTGTGTATTGATGAGGAACATATCTCAGGGGTATAATGCCTAGCATGGGTCATCCTTTTTTACGACTGATCAACTCATCACTGCTAAAGTCCAACTAAGTTTGTAATGTAAAGAATAGTAAAACAAAGCAAAGAATGTAATGTATATGATTCTATATATATAATCAAAGGTGTTCTTCTATCATTATCCATACAGTTGTACTTGGTTTCACTTGATTTCTTGTTTTAGCTAAGGTTTCTTCATGCCTTACATATTTAGTACATTCTTTAGTACTAAAGTCCCTCCTGGGGGATAGTATGTTTCATGTCGTAGGTTTATGTATTCCAGCTAATAGATCTCCCTAAAAAAAGCAAATTTTAGTCAGTAGTTGTTGATGAACTCCATGTTTATTTGTGGGTTTGCCGACTCTTTAGAATATATTTGATATTGTATTATATTTAAGTGTATGGTGGGGTCCTATCCTGGTCTATGCTAATGTTTTTATCTCTTAAAGGATTTGTAGAATATTGCTAAACTAAAGTGCAATGGTGTCTTATTCTTTAGTAATCAAGGCCCCAACTGTCATGTCATGTATATCTATTATGAGCCTATCTATGCTGGTATTTTATCAAGGATTCTTACCAATAATTATCAGAGCCTTATGATTATTCTAGTTACATACATGGTACTCCCAAGGTATAAGTTGGTTCTCTCGAGCATTAGGGCATCAGGTGCCTGTTCATATCAAAAGGATAAGAGTCATGACCAAAGTGGTAGCAGAGCGGTTCATCCTATGGAATCTACAAAGTCGTGTCTATTTGAACCTTAATTATTGATATGTTGCGCGCCATATTTATCATTAGGGTGCTTTTTGGACATTTAGGAAATGCGCCTTCTTTCATAATATAAATCATACGATAGAGTTTAGTTAAGAAATTTATCCCTATTCATGCCATAATTAATGTCATTTAGGTTTTGCCTATTGTGATTAATCTCTAGAGAAATGTGTCATGTTATTAAAATTCAAAAGAAATCTCGTTGAGGTTTCTGCATTACTTGCATCTATATTTTTATTTTACTCTACTTTCATTATTTTGGTTCATCTGAGCGAGATATAATATGATTATTATTGTGCTAGATAGTAAATAGTTACCTAGTCACAAAGATGGCTACAAAATTTCCCTGTACAACCTCTTAGAAGTTTGTGACTAATTCATTGGATAAAAATTTTCTAAAACATGACTCTTCTGTTTGTTATAATATCTAATCATATAAAGTGACATTTAGCACTTTGTTAATAATATTTACATAGAATCGTAAGGCATGTATTAGAGCTAGAGGTAGTTGAACTAGCATTATATTAGTTAAAAGATGTGACAGTAGTATTGTTCTGTAGGTCAACCTCAAATAGTAGGCTACTGATACTCTTAGTTGGTCGACATATCCCATGTACTTATTCATAATCTCGGGCATGAGAGTAATTGAAATTATAAGATATGTACATATGAAAGCTCTAAATAGGTTAAAACATTTGATCTTTTATGTGTTTAGAAAACTCATAGGATATGTGTTTCAATTGTTTCATGCAAGATTATATGTATAATAGTTTCCTATTATGATTAATAATTTTGTTATAAAAGTGAATGTGAAGAAAGATTTGGGTTGAAAATGTTAAGGGGTTCAATGTAAATTAAGATATGTTAGACTAGTCAAAGTAAGGAACGGCTCAGTGTTAGTAAATCACTAGTACAGGAGTATGTGATTATCAATATAGGGGAGAACAACATTTGTATATCATAGAATTGAGATATGAGTTGGTGAAGTTCCATAATTATGTAGGAATACAACAATATGAGCATCAGAAAAAAAGGTGACACAGGTTGTACCCTTATTATAAAAATATCCTTATTAAGCATATGTTGTTAGAATGAGAAGTTGATGATTCGATCTTAACCATAGAATCCACTTAAGATAACCATGTCTCTACAAGGCGGTGTGTGGATAGCCGAGAGCAGACATTTTTGGATATATTTTAAGGGAACACTAGAAGAACTCCTTAACAACTTCTCAAACTCTCATTAGATGAATAAATCAATTTTGTATTGATGTGAATTTTTGTACCCAATTATAATATCTAAGTCAACAAATTGGGCAGTTAAAAATATCACCTCAAGCGAATATACATTGACCAATTTGGTAGCCTAGGGTGCACATGCATCATTCATGTAAAATAAAGGTCATTTATTATGCATATGTATGATGGAGTCGACTAAATAAAGCATTATTGCAAGGTTCATTCGATGTATACCCATAGTAAAGCAATTATATTTGTACTAAATGATAGGATATTTAATTATATACTAGTTCTTCTTGTTGGATCCTTTACCTGGAATAGGAATGGAAAACTTTCAGTTTTTACATTACAGGATGGTAAATTTGTTAGCATGGACAACCTAACTTGTTAAGACGAAGTGGCTACTTCTTATGTGCTACAAAATCAGAAGGTGAGTTCATATCTACTTAACATTACATGTAATAAACAATGGGTAAAAGGTCGTTGGTTATGATGCCCTAAAGATTCACTTATTCATTTGCTTATTTGACTTTTAACATAGGAATCAGACAATAGATTCGATCCCCTATTGCTCACATACTCTTGTTCTAAATGTTTTAATATAATCAGAAAGCTCCCGATTTTAATGGTCATAAATCTTGTGGGAAAAATTCTCAGAAGCTAAAAACAAAACATCATAGGAAATCAATTACATATGTTTTAAGGAGAGTAAGGAATGCACAAAAAGCTACACCACCAATAATTTTGGACTAATGGCAGTATGCTTGAACTTTAGATAAGGCAAATAGGTTCTATATGTTGTCTCTAGTTTGTAAAGTTTATGGTTGTTTATACATTTATACATGCTACATGTAATATAGCTCATCTATTTGTAGACCATGTGCCCTTTGTGGATTACTTTGATATATGTTACATATGTCATAGCCAAACACTTTCATGAAGGTGTTATTTGCTTCATAAAACTCTCACTTATTGCTATATGATTTATAGGAAGTTCTATATCATCAATAACTTCCCATATATCACTTGGCCATATTTTATATGCATTATAAATCAATGCTTCTCGAGCTGTAGGGAGTACAAATTACTTTCTCATGGATAATATGTATCATAAGTCACGTATCTATATGTCACGTGCTTAGGGAGTACAAATTACTTTCTCATGGATAATATGTATCATACGTCACTTATCTATATGTCACGTGCTTTATAAACTATCTTCCCATATGTTACATGCCCCATAGCCTACTTGTTTATGTGATATGCCTCATAGATAATTCCATGTATCATATGCTCACTTTCTATTATTTCATAAGGTACACTTATTCGTATTTTGGTCCACTTATGCACAAGATATCATTTTCCCACGTGATTCAAATTTCATATTTTTTATTATGTAGTCGACTAAATATGTAGTGAACTTGTTTATAGGTAACCTTTTAAGCTTTAGGTCCTTCTGCCCACATGTTATGTGCTTATCTAGTTCATTTGCTCAATGTCTTTTACAATCCACATAATGATGTACCATTAAGTCTAAGTATTCATGTTTTCTCCTAGAATATATATGTTATTTTTATATTATGTCTCTTTCTTAAAAAATTATAAGTCCTATATGCTGATTAACTTGTATATAGGTTTGTAGCTCATTAGATAACTTGTTTTCTTTCTCACATGTCATATGTTTGGATATATAGTTCATACTTGTGATTCCAAAATTTTAAGTAGGCCCTTAACCTAGTATAAAAAGGGGGAATAAAGGAAAGGTATGCTATACAAAATTGTTTCACTTGATTATATACACAAGAGGAACCTTACTAATTATTTTATCATTTCATTAGCTTTACTTACTGAAACACTCTATAAGACTTGTTTATACGTGCTTCAAGTCAGCTGACAAATTTTGATCGTCTTATTTATGAAGTTTCTCTTGCAAAACATTTGGAGCAAATCCAAAGTTAAGCTTCTTTGAGCAATACCTCTCATTTGAATATCAATGATACAAAGGGGAGGATGATGTAACACCCTATACCTTACAACACACATACGACTATGCAAACTTAACAAAAATTGTTTAAACTCGAGGTAGTGATATAACACCTGTATTCTGCGTATACTAGTTCTAGACATATGGTAATTGATATAATCTTGTTATACAGGCTAGGTACTAAGTTTCTTAAGTGACTAGTAGTCATTTAACTAGATTTTGAGGTTACTATAATTCCCCATACATTTCTGCATGTGTTTGACCAAGTTAACTAGATATAAGTATTTAATCATGAGATAGTAAGGTAGTATTCTATCTTAAGATTTAAAGTCGCCAAGTATATATAAGTGTGATGATAAATTAAATGAATCGAGATGAAAAATATGGAACAAAATAAGTGAGCTACGTTTTGACTTAAATTAAGATAGTAGGTGACAAGTAGGTGCATCACCTACTTTCACATGTTGACCAACCTAATAACTATGTAGGAATATCACCTACTAAGACTATTTTGACCAGTTTATAGGCAAGACTATTTTAACCAGTTTATACGCAAAAGTACACTCATCACCAACTTGAGAATTTAGGCCCAAAATAAGAGAAAAAAATGGAAAAAAAAATGGGCAGCCCAACACTCAAAAATCTGCTCCTATACCCAACAAGGTCAAAGCCCATAAAGACACACAATTTAACATCAAGTAGGTATATCGCCTACTTTGACATTTGACCAGCTTAAAATGGGCCAAGTAATTACATCACCTACTTGACAAAAATATGGCTTAAAATTGGCAAAGTAAAAGAGGTGGTTCAGCTGGTCATTTTAAGGTCCAAAATCAGCTTATTTTCCCCTATTACCTTGCAAAAAAAAATAGATTTCTCTTAAGTTCTCTCGCTTTTACTCTCAAACCTTCATATAGCAGTCCCAAAATTCCTATTAGGGTTCTTCGGATGCCCTTTTTTTTCATGTTCAAGGCAAGTAAATTTGTTTATAGTTTTAGTTTAATTGTTCTATGGAAGGTTATGAAATTATTTTCCTTATGTCTAAAGTGTAGGACAGCCCCTTTCAATCTTGGTAGTTCCTCCTTATTTAACTTTTATTAGATTTCTTCTCTTGTTTGGTTCAAGCTGAAGGAAAGCTTGTGTTTTTTTATGGATTAGAGAATCATACTATAATAATATTCACCAACAAAGGCAAGGTTACTGTTCCCTTTTATCTCTCCTTGGTCATGATTCTAAATAAGAGATTTTAGATGTGATTTTGTTATGAGCTCATGAGATGGTTATTGGAAGTCATGAATTCAAGTTTTCCTACTGTATAATGAGATATATAAACTGCTTTGGGGTTGTTTTAGGTGTTTAATTATTGTAAGAATGTTTGGTGACAGTTTACGATGTCGTGGAGTTGGATTAAAGTGTAAATAAATGGTGTGATGATACACTCATTCAACATTAATGAACATTGCCTTGATTTGAATGAATTAATGAGACATATTCATGAGTAAATGTGCTAATATCAACTCTTTGTAGGTACAGAGTTGAAAAGACAGAAATATATGGATTGGAGCTTACAATGATCAAAACAGTAAAGTAAAAGGGTAGTCGAAGACCTACATCTAAAGATCCTCAGTTACCGTAGTCGCGGTCTGTTTACTGTGGTTGCAGTAGTTAAAGATAGTCAGTAAATAGTATTTTCATGAGTCTATCATAGTCGCAGAAGCTGTGGTCGTAGCCAAGTGGTGCGATCTCGGCTCAACGGAAGTATTCAGCCCAAGGAAAAGACTGTAATTGCAAGTGTTGATCTGAATTTGATCAAAAGAATCAAACCCTAGCTTCATGGATAACATTCTATCTTCTCTATTTTTTTAAGTTTTAGCTCTAGACTTCATAGCCTCCATTTTTGGAGAATAAAATATTGATTAAATTTGGGTGAAGAATACATTGGAGACTTTCTACGTGGAAGATTTGCTCACTTCCATTGTTGATTTAGTGGGAGAGCTATGTTTGAAGTAACATTCGCTTTGATCTTCAACAAGTTATTTCAATGGAGATTATAGGTATATCTATGCTTATTTATCTTATGTGTAGCTAAATCTCCCTCTTAGGGTTATGTGTAAATAGGGTTTAAGTGTGTGTGGGTTGTTATTGTTACCATCTATTTGGTACTTCATATTTATGTATTTTATCATTGTTATGCTATTTTGGTTGGGATTTGATGGGTGAAAGCCCAAAATACCCACATTGGTTTGATTAGTGAAAGCTCCAAGCTCTAGAAAGTTCAAGGACATATTCGAAAGAAGGGTTTTGGGTGAACTATAGGAATCCACATCATCCTTGAAAGAGGGATGTGGAGACCAAATCAATGATAGACAATTATGTGTTTAGTTTGCTAAATTTTCACTATTAAACATAAGGGTGAATGTGAGGTTGACTATGCCATGGGTATCATCCTAGAAATAGGGATGCGTAGATTGAGGTTGTGGTCACCAATTATTGAACACACTTATTAGCTATTCGAAAGAATCCATGGGTAACATTTTGGTGTTTTGTTGAAAGACTAGAATCAAAATCTATCACCAAGCCTACTTTTATTTGATTTACTTAATTGATGTTGATGATAAACATCCACATGCCACTCCCTGAGTAGGGCATAATCCCAATATCCGTGCTTAATTGTTAATAGTCTAATTATTCATATTCCCGAATTTATACTATAAAAACCCAAATAGAAAACTAGTGTTGGATCTTATCTACCCCATTTTATGTTTTTGTACCATTGGTTTGAATTTTACTTGTATCTATCATTTAAAATTAATTTGATCATCACTCACATTGTTCTTCGTGGATTCGACCCCGAATCCAAAGTTGGGTAAATATATTGACGACGACCCCCTTGCAAATTGGCACATAAGTTAAGTATTATCAAAAATGGCGTTGTTGCCGGGGAATAATTTAGCGTATTAAGTTTGTTTGGAATTTTAGTTTACTTGCTTAAATTCAAGCTTTTTATATACGTGTTTGTTATTTTCTTTGATGGTAGATTTTTTTTTCTACATTTCATTATGGAATCTTCCACCAAACATGAGTTAGGTAGTTGAAAGTCCAATTTTGACAACCGATGTTCATATTGTGATGGACCACACTTTAGGAGAGATTGTAACTATGCTCCAAGGAAAGAGAAAGAATCACTATCTCGATCCGGTAGGGGTACGATTGTCCTTTGTGTGGTAGTCAAAATAGACATTGGAAGGATTATCTAAGGGCCCTCCCCCTATTATACTAATCAAATTTCTAGTTCTTCTTATAAGATTAATAGGTCTTATGATGAGAAAAAGGATGAATAACACACCAAGTCCAATAATTGTGACCCAAGGCTACTAGCCATTATGGATCAGTTGGATACAATGGGGAAGAATCTAGAACACATACATTAATAATGTAAAAGTGTCAAAAAAGAGGTAATGGGCAAAGAATAAAATCTTGTAACAATCCTACACAGCCCATTCCCTAAGAGGAGGTATATCAAGAAGACAAAACAAGCTATGATGATGAGCTTAGTAGCGAAGACTCCTTGGTGGCTTCATCTAAATCATATGAGGAAGAAGAAGCCAAAATAAAATAAATGATATTAGATTCAAGAGAAGAATCAAAGAAAATCTCTTATAATGACTCTATTTTATTTCGGGGTTAAGATGCTTCGAAGGAGGCTAACCCAAAATTAGGTATTAGACCTCATTCAACCCACTTTTTAGCATTATTCTTAGGATGTGATGAGTATCCATCCCTTTGAACAAATTGAGGATTGTGGGGAGGCGAAGTCCGACTCTTATATTATTGAGTTTGACATTCCAAGGAGGTACATAGAACCCCATCTATCAAAGGCCAAGGAGTTCAATTTCCGATTTATAAGGAATGGCATATTGATGTACACCTTTTTACCCAAGGATCCAATTCGGATGTTTGATGTAAAGTTTGGTAAAAGGTTTAATTCTTCAAAATGGCAAGATCGAGGCCTGCTTCATTCCCTCACATTTTTTGAGTTTTATCTTGGAAAATTGTATTCTTCTATCACTCTATCGCTTATTACATTGAAAGAAAGTTGGATTGGAGATTCAAATTTTTGAAGTGGAAACATAAAAATAAGGAGAGGAGGCATCATGCTACTACATTAAACTAAGCGATCTATGGGATGCAACCCATCACACTACAAAAAGCGGCGCATATCCATTTATTTATGCATGCTTGGGTAGATTTTGGTTCTCACTTTTGTGCATGAATAATCCATAAAACGTGGTTCTATGAGGTATTTTGATTGAATTTGAGAAATACAAGTATGAAATTGACATGTTTAGAGTAATACGGAAAAGCAAGAATGAAGGTAGTTTGGTCTCAGTTACCATAACCGCAGTCTGTGCCTCTAAAATTGTGGAGGTCGCATGACTTTGGTCGCAGAACTATGACCGTGATCGCGGTCTAATCAGTTTTAAAACCATTCAAATGCAATTTCTACACATATTTTTTAAAATTTTTCTCTCAAAATACTCTCAAATTTGTGGCTTTGCATTGCATCTTTAAATACCAACTCATCTCGTGCATCCTCTAATTTGGCAAGCTGTCTCAATTCCCTTGGTTATGTTATAATCGCATTCTTAGAATCCATAGTGTAGAAAAGGACCTAAATTAGTGTTTTCAATTGCTAAATGCATGCTTAGTTGAAATTTTTGTTATGGTCAGCTGTTTTAGTTGGTGTAAACAGGATTGGGGACTTCTTGCGTACCCAAAATAGAGCCTTAAACTAGTTAAATTAAAGTGTACACCATGTTTTTGATTGAATACCCCTATGAATTTATTGATCAATTCCTTTGCATTTGGGGCTATGATAATACACTCAAGGCTTTAATTCACTATTTATATTACTGTTATGCCTAGTTAGAATAAGGAATTGGGGTTAAAATGGCATTTCAAAGCAATGTTTAGAAATTGGCAATTTTGGTCTTAGGTATAGCATCGCGATCCCGATGACCGCAATTACATCACCGTGGTCGCATTCAATACCTTGTGATTGCCATACCTAAGGGAAATTTATGGCAGGCATTTAAATTTCTGCACACCCTTCTCTTCTCTTGAAACCTTATATAACACCAGCGCATAAGATTTTTTATTTGTCCTAGCATGTCTTTAGTGTGATTTTACTAATGTTGGCCTAAGCTGTATTGCTTATAGTTTCTAAGACACTCAACAATGGGAGATTTTGATGACAACTAATTGATGGCTGCAAAATCCCAACAACAATACCTTGCAGACTTCCACAGAATAAAGATACTCCCTAAAAGGGGTATCAACCAAGACAAGATATAGGAGAGGTTCCCATAATTCCATGCTCATTGTAACTTGGTGGACGTGTTTTACCCCTGAACCCTTCTTAGCTAATGAGAAATGGGTGTGTGAGTTCTACGTAAACCTCTACATAGTTTCACTTGCAAACCCAGTAATAAACATTCCGGAAAAGCAGGTAACCTTCAAAATGGAGCAGATTAATAAGATATATAAACTCCCAAATACTAACATGGGGGAGTTTCATGCCAAGTGATGCAAGCCAGGGACTTGGATGGCTGATATCTTATGTTGTAGAAAAAAGTCCCTTGGGACACCACCAAGCAATATATTTTAATAGACTTCAAGGCTGAATCTATGATATCGTTGAACAACATCTGTAGCAGAGTCTCACCATGAACTCAGATGACCATTGTCCCAAACATGAGAAGTCGAATGGTAGCTCGTATCTTATCTGGAATTGCTCTGAATATAGGTAAGATACTTGGGTGCGCCTAGGCTCCCTCAAATGTCCACTCAAATTCAGAGGCAAAAATGCACCAGGTCAAAGTAAGAAGAGGAAGATGGACTATAGTAAATAATTCCAAGAGGTCATTGATCCTTGTAGACCCTTATCAGCCACTACCTTTAATGATATATCTGTTCAAATGCAAGGGGTGAGGTAAATATCATCCAGAATGACTCAAGGACCAGAAGATTCCTTCACTGCTCGTCATTCATATATAGCATAGTCAGATTATGATAAGTACATAGCGGAGCAGAAGAAGTAGGGTGCAACAGTAGCCAACCTAGAGAGAGCTTATTCTACCCTAGCAACATATCACAAGGACATCAAAGTCTCTCATGAGAAAATGGTGAACAAGGAGAAAAAGAAAGATAGGTTTTTCAGAAAGTTATGAAAGGGGGTGAAAGGAATCTTTAAGGTGCTAACGCCCAACCATCAACTACCTTCAATGAGATTAGATAGTGAGGTTGAGGCACTTGAAGAGTGGCCATTTGATGATTTAGGTGGTGGTGTTACCGAGTCAGCAGAAAGAGAAGCTTGTAATGCAAATTCATAGAGCCCTTTTTACTCTTATCTTCTTACACATATAGTGTACACACTGCATTCCTTTCAGTAGGGGGTGGCCCCAGACTTATTTATATTGTCTTGGTGTATTGTTACTAGGTATTTCTTTTTATGATTATTTTGGGATGATGTTTGGATGATATTTTTATCTTTGTGTTGCGGATGCTACATTTTTAGGCACTCGGTTGGTTCCCTTATTTTATTTATTATTATGTATTTTATTTTTAGTTTTCTATTTACCTTAGCATTTAGTTTGAATTTTACTGAGACATAGGTGCAGGGGAATATTGAGTACCTGTAGGATGAGTGCCATGAATGCAAGGGAAGTCTTAGTATCTGTGGCATTTTATTTTGTAAAGTTAGGATCACTGGCGTAGTCTGAGTAGCCATATGTGAAGTTAGCCTAGTTTGAGCCAAGATGTGAGACTAAGGCTTTGGTTATAGCCATAGTTTAGTAAATTATGCATACTGCTATTGCAAACCAAGAAACCCCCTCCATCTATTATTTTTTAAAAATGAAGGGCATAGATGTGAGCAATGTTCCAACAAATCTTTTTCTCTTTTAGTGTCTCCACAAATTTGTAACTAGTACATAGTGATAAATACTCCACTTTTGTCTATCACAGGAGGGACATTTTAATTTCCTTGGCAAAATTTTGCATGACACGTGTGGTGAGATTTTGGCATTCATCTCTTACATACTTGTGTTATTATTTAGAACTTGCCTCGTGAGTATTTCAAAACTAATTTTGATTATTTGTGGTTGAAGAAAAGACCTTAGGCCATCCTTGTGATTTTAGAACCCACTCTAGCCTAAAAAATCTACACATGCCTAATTGAAATCCCTTGTTACCCACTTTGAGCCTTTGGACCCTTTCTTTGGCAAACTTATTACAGGTCGTGTTCCATTGTTTTTATCCCCTTTTTGAATTGTACCCTTCTTAAAATAGAAAATGCAACTTTAGGCTTAAAAGCTAAGTTGGGGTGGTGAAAGTGATGGAATGAAGTTTGGAGCTATGAAGTATTAGTAAAATTCCCAATGTGCCTAAGTGATGAAAACAAATGTTTAGAAAAAGGAAAGGATCCAACAAAGGAACGATTTACACGTAAGTTGCAAGAAAAAGAAATGAAAGAAATGTGGTGAACAAAGGAAGCAAATTTTAGGCATAATTAAAAAAAGAAAACAAAGACGAGTTGCCCTTATTCGAAAAAGGATGAATTATGAAGAGTGATGTAAACGTTCAAGAAAGGGTGTAGCCACGTTGTTCCTAATTGGTATCTCACCCTAACCAAACATACATTACAATATTAAAAAGTTCTTGAGATCTTCAACCATTTACTTTATTTACAGTAGGGATTGAATATAGGGGTAAGCCTATGGTATGACACTTATTGCATTGAGATTTCTTTTGTGAGAAAGAGAGTTTGTGCACTTAAAATTTCTTGTTACATAGTTGGTAGTTTGGTTTGTTGAAATCTCTTTTTTTGTGAGGAAGGTAAGCAAATAACCTGAGGTGGGTGAACTTTTTCAACTCTCGAGCATTGAGGCAAATGAAGTATAGCTTAATTGAGTGAAATAGGGAACCACCTCTAGACTATTGGTCGATGTTGCTTTGTTTCTCTTTAAAGTATTATACATCATTAAGTATTGCATTTTATGATGGTGGGTGTAATGAAATTAGCCTAGCACACGTGCACAGAGCTACTTGTGGTTGTGGATAAAGTTGAAATTACTATGGTCTTTATGGGATAAAGTTTGGGAATAAATGATTATGTTTAATGGTAAGAGGTAGTGTTTCTTGAGGACAAGAAAATGATTTATGTTATGGGTGTTGATGAGTGGTGATTTTACCAATCATTCTCACTAAATATTCGTGAACATTGCCTTGATTTAAATGAATAAATGAGACATATTCGTAAGTAAATGCACTAATATCATCCTAGAAATAGGGATGCCTGAATTGAGGTCGTGTTTACAAATTGTTAAACATACCTATTAGGTATTCGAAAGAATCAATGGATATAAGTTTGGTGTTTTGTTGAAAGACTTTCATCAAAATCAATAACAAAGAATACTCATATTTTAGTTACTAAATTGATATTGATTATTAACACCCACATGTCACTCCCTTAGTAGTGCATAATCCCAAGATCAATGCTTAATTGTTAAAACTTTAATTATTAGTTGCCCTAAATTTATACTTGAAAAACATAAAAAGAAATACTATTATAGGATCCTATCTCCCCATTTTATGTTTTTGTACCATTGGTTTCAATTTAACTTGTATCTAACATTTCAAATTAATTTGATCACCACTTACATTGTCCCCCGTGGATTCGACCCCGACTCTAAAGAGAGGTAAATATATTGACGAGGACTGCCTTGCACTTAAATTGAAGCATAAGTCGAGCATTATAAAAAGTAGTGTCGTTGCCAGAGAACAATTTGGTGTATTAAGTTAGTTTGGAATTTTAGTTTACTTACTTCAATTAAAACTTGTATATATATGTTTGTGATTTTCTTTATAGGTAGATTTTATATTATTTCTACTTTTCTCTATGGCATCTTCCACCAAACATAATTTAGATAGTTGGAAGTCCTATCTTGACCACCCATGTTCATATGGATCACACTTTAGGAGAGACTGTAACTGTGCTCCTCGGAGAGAAGTCACTATCTTGATCTGGAAGGGGGTATGGTTTTCCTTTGTGTGGTAGTCTAAATAGACATTAGGAGGATTGTCCAAAGCCCCCTTTATTATACTAATCAAATTTCTAGTTTTTTTAATGTGATTAATAGGTCTTATGATGACAAGAAGGATGAACAACACACCGAGTCCAATAGTTATGACCCTAGTCTACAAACCATTATGGATTGGTTGGATACAACGGGGGAGAATCTAAAACACATACATCAAGAATGGTAAAGTTTCAAGAATTATTTAATGGGAAAAGAAAAAATGCTTCAAACAATCCCTACCATGCCCATTCCCCAAAAGGAGGTATATAGAGAAGAGAAACCAAGCTATGATGTTGATCATGATAGCAAAGACTCCTTGGTAGCTTCCTAATCATACGACTCATATGTGGAAAAAGAAGACAAAAAAAAAGACATGAGATTAGAGTCAAGAGAAGAATCAAAGAAAATCTCTTATAATTCTAGTTTATTTTGGGGTGAAGATGCTTCTTAGGAGTCTAACCCTAAATTAGGTCTTGGACCTCATTCAACCCACTTTTCAACATTATGCTTAGAGGATGTGATGAGAATCCATCCCTTTGAACAAATGTAGGATTGTGGGGAGGTGAAGTCTGACACTTATGTTTTAGAGTTTGACATTCCAAAGGAGAACATAGAACCCCATCTATCAAAGGTAAAGGAGTTTAATTTCTGATGTACAAGTAATGGCCTATTGATGTACACCCTTTTAACCACGAAGCTAATACAAAAGATTGATGTAAAGTTTGGTAAAAGGTTCAAGTCAGCAAAATGGTGAGATCAAGGCTTGCTCGCGATTCCCTCATATTTTCCAAGTTCAATATTGGAAAATTTAAATCTTCTGTCCCTCCGTCGCTCATTTCATATTAAATGAAAGCTGGGACAGAGATTCAAATTTTGTAAGTGGGAACAAAAATGGAAATAGTGAAGGCATTGTGCTACGGCGTTATACTAAGAACTCAATTGCAGGAAACCCATCACGCAATGAAAAGTGGCTCATATTCTTTTATTTATGCATACTAGGATAGATTTTGGTTTTTACTTTTGTGCATGCATAATCCATAAAATATGGTGCTACAGTGCATTTTGATTAAATTTTAGAAAGAAATGTCTAAAATTAGCATTTTTGTACTAAGAAGGAAATACAGGAACCAAGGTTGTTTGGTCTCAGTTAATGCGACCATGATCTGTGCCTCCTCGATCACAGAGGTCGCATGACTGCGGTCGCAAAACTTTGACCATGATCATGGTCATATAAGTTTAAAAGTTGTTCAAATGCCATTTCTTCCAACTTTTCAGTAAAAATACTGTCAAATTTGTGGCTTTTCATTGCATCTTTAACTACCAACTCATCCCATGCATCTTCTAATTTGGTAAGTTGTCTCAATTTCTTTAGTTTGGTTATAATCACATGCTTAGAACCTATAGTGTAGAAAACGACCTAAATTTGTGTTTTTAATTGCTAAATGGATGCTTCATTGAAATTTTTTTGTGGTCAGCTATTGTAGGCTGTGTACACACGATTGGGGAAGTCTTGAGTACCCAAAATAGAGCCTCAAACTACTTAAACTAGAGTGTACACCATGTGATTGATTAAATAGCCCTACGTATTCCTTGATCAATTTCTTTACATTTGGGTCTATGGTCACATACTCTAGGATTTAATTCACTGTTTATTATTTTTATGCCTAATTAGAAAGAGGGATTGGGGGTTTAAATGGCATTTCGAAACAACATGCAAAAACTTGCAATTTTAGACCTTAGGTACCGCGATCGCGGTCAACAGTACCGTGATCACGTCACCATGATCACGGCTAACACCCCGTGTTGTCCATACCTAAGGGAAATTTGTGGCAGTTATTAACATTTCTTCACACCCTTTTTATCTCCTAAAACCTTTTAGAACACTACCGCGTGAGCTTTTCTAATTTTTCTAGCATGTCTCTAGTGTGATTGTACTAATGTTGGCTTAAGCCATATTGCTTAAAGGTTCTGAGTCACAAAATAATAGGATATTTTTATGATACCCAATTCATGTTCGCAGAAAGCCAACAACAATAACTTACAAACTTTCATGGAACAAATCTACTCCCTAAAAGGGGTATCAGCCAAGACAAGGTGGAAGAGAAGTTCTGAGAATTCCATGCGTGGCTCACTGCAACCCGATGGACGTGTTTTGCCTCTGAACCCTGCTTAACTAATGAGAAATGGGTGCATAGGTTCTACGTAAACCTCTATGTAGTTTCACTCATAAACCCAGTAATGAATATTTGCAGTAAGAAGGAAAACTTTAGAGCAGAGCAGATTAATGCAATATATGATCTCCCAAATGCTAACATGGGGAAGATTCATGCCAAGGGATACAAGACAGGGACTTGGATGGCTGATATCTTATACCCGAGAAAAAAAGTGCCCTAGGACACCACCAAGCAAGATATTTTGATGAAGGACTTCAGGGCTGAATTTAGGTTATGGCTGAACACCATTTGTAGCAGAGTCTCACCAAGCGCTTACATGACTGTTGTCACAAACATGAGATATTGGATAGTAGCTTGCATGTTATCTGGCATTTCTTAGAATATAGGAAAGATTTCTCTCTCTGAGTTGCAGTACATCAAGAACCATAGAGGTACTCATATTCTCTTTCTTTCCCTTATCACTGAGTTATGTAGGAGAGCAAAAGTAGAGGAATATGCCACAGACACTTGGGTGCACCCAGACTCCCTTATCTGTCTACTCCAATTTAAAGTCGAGGGCGCACCAAGTCAAAGTAAGAAGCAGAAGATGGATTCAGGAAAATTATTCAAAGAGGTCACAGACTCTTTTAGACCCTCATCAACCACTCCCTTTAATGATATAACTGTTTAGATGCAGAGAGTAAGGGAAATATTATCCAGGATGCCTCAGGGACCATGAGCGTCCTCTACTGCTCCTCATTGATATGTTGCATAATCATATTATGATAAGTACATAGCGGAGAAGAAGAAGCAGGGTGTCATAGTAACCATCCAGGAGAGAGCTTATTCAACCCTAGCTATAGACCTCAAAGTCTTAAAAGAGAAGATAGTAAAGAGGGAGAAAAAGAGAGATAAGTATTTCAAAAATTCATGGAAGGGGGTGAAAGGCATATTTAAGGTTCTCAATACAAACAATCCATTAACTTCAACGAGATTAGATAGTGAGGATGAGGGACTTGCAGAGTAGTCAGCTGATGATGCAGGTAGTATGATTTTGAGTTAGTAGGAGGAGATAGCTCGTGATATGGATATAGGGAGCCCCTTTTACACTTGTGTTATTGCACATACAATTTGGACACTGTATTTCTTTCAGTAGGGGGTGTCCCCAAACTTAATTATATTATCTTATTATTGTGTTAATGGATATTTCTTTTTATGATTATTTTAGGATGATGTTTGGATGATAATTTTATCATTTTGTTGTGGATGCTACATTTTTGAGTAGTTGGTTGGTGCCATTATTTTATGGATTATTATGTATTTTATTTTTGGTTTTCTTCTTACCTTAGAGTTTAGTTTGAATTTGATTAAGACATAGGTGCAGAGAAATTTTAAGTACCCGTAGCATGAGTGTACGAAATGCAAGGGAAGTTTGAGTACCTATGGCAGTTTATTTTTTAATGTTCGGATCACTTTTTACACCATTGACAAAGTTTGAGTAGCCATATGGGTAGTTAGCCCATTTTGTACTAAGATGCGAGACTAAGGCTTTGGTTGTAGCCATAGTTTAGTAAAGTGTGTGTAGTGCTATTGCAAAACAAGAAACCCCCTCCATCCAAAATTTTTGAAAAATAAAGGGTATGTACGTGAGGAATGTTGCAACAAATCTTTTTCTCTTTTTGGAGCTCCACAAATTGTTTACTTGTAAATAGTGATAAATACAACACTTTTGACTCTCGCGGGAGGGATATTTTAACTCTCTTGGCAAATTTTGCATGCCACGTGTGTTGAGATTTTGTTATTAATCTCTTTACACTCCTGTTATCTAGAGTTTGCTCTGTGAGTCTTTCAAATGTAATTTCTGTTATATGTGGTTGGAGAAATAAACTTAGGACATCTTTGTATTTTTAGAACCCACTCTAGCCTAAAAACCCTACCCATGCATAATTGAAATCCCAAGTTACCCACTATGAGACTTTGGACCCCTTCTTTGGCAAACTCACTACAAGTCGTGTTCCATTCCTTTTATCCCCCTTTTGAGCCATACCATTCTTGGACTTGAAAATGCAACATGAGGCTTAAATCCTAAGTTGGGGGTGTTGAAAGTGATGGATGGAAGTTTGGAGCAATGTAGTATTAGTAAAATACCCAATGTTCCTAAGTGTTGAAAACAAATGTTTACTAAAAAAATAAAGCATCCAACCTAGGAATAAATTACAAGTAATTTGATTGAAAAAAAATGAAAGAAAAGTGGTAAATAAAGGAGGAAAATTGTAAACATAAGAATAGATAAAAACAAAGAAAAGTGGCCTTTAGTCGAAAAAGAAAGAATTGTAAAGGCTGATGTAGACTTCCAAGGAAGGATATAGCCATGTTGTTCTGTAATGGTATATTACCCGAACCAAAACCTACATTATAAGCTTAGAAAGTCCTTTGAGATATCTGACCATTTACTTTCTTTGTAGTGGTTATTATATAGGGGCAAGCCTATTATATGACACTTGTTGTATTGAGATTTCTTTTGTGAGAGAGAGAGTTTATGCACTTAAAATTTCTTGTTACATACTTAGAAGTTTGGTGTGTGGAAATTCTCTTTTTTTGTGTGGATGGTGAGCAAATAAGTTGAGGTAGGTGATTTTTTTCACCCTCCGAGCAATGAGGAAAATGGAGTATAGCTTAATTGAGGTAAAAAGGAGCCACTTATATGGTATTAGCCTCTATTGCTTGGTTGCTTATTAAAGTCTTATGCATTATTCAGTATTGCATTTTTTAGTGAGCGGTGTAGTAAAATTAGCCTAGCATATATGCATAGAGATACTAGTCATTGAGACTAATGTAGAACTCATTATGGCCTTTGAGGCATAAAGTTTGGGCATAAATGATTGTGTCTCATGGTAAGAGATAGTGTTGCTTGAGGAAAAGCAAATGATTTAACTGAGGGGAATTGATGAGTGTTGATTTAACCCCCCATTCTCACTCAATATTTGTGATCATTGCCTTGATATGAATGAATAAAAGAGACATATTTGTGAGTAAATTATATAACATCCATTCATTGCAGGTATAGAGTGGAAAAGACAGAAAATTGTGGATTAGAACTTACAATGATTAAAAAGGAGAAGGAAAAGTATAGCCGAAGACCTGCAACTGATGCACCTCAGGTACCGCAATCGCGGTCTGCTGACCGCGGTCGTAGTAGTCAAAGATAGTCAATCAACTGCGGTTGCATGAGTTTGTCACGGTTGTAATAGCCGCAATCACAACCAAGTGGTGCGATCGCGACTGAGCGGAAGTATTCACCAAAGGTCAAAACTGTAATTGCATGTGCTGATCCTAATTTGACAAAAAAACTCAAACCCTAGCTTCATGGATCACATTCTATCTTCTCGAATTTCTTAGGTTTTAGCTCTAGACATCATAGCCTCCACTTTTGGAGAAGAAAATATTCTATAAATTTTGGTTAAAGAATTCATTAGAGAGTTTCTTAGTGGAATATTTGCTCACTTCCATTGTTGATATTGTGGGAGAGCCAAGTTTGAAGTAACCTTCGCTTAGATCTTTGAAAAGTTATTTCAATGGAGATCATGGGTGTATCTATTCTTATTTATCTTACGTGTAGCTAAATTTCCCTCTTGGGGTTATGTGTTAATAGGTGTTTAATTGTGTATGGGTTGTTATTGTTATCATATATTTGGTAGTTCATGTTTATGGGTTTTATCATTGCTATGCTATTTGAGTTGGGATTTCATGGGGGAAAACCTCAAATACCCACATATGTTTGATGAGTGAAAGCTCTAAGCTCTAAAAAGTTTAAGGCCATCTTCGAAAGTAGGGTGTTGGGTGAACTTTAGGAACCCATATAATTCTAGAAGGAGGGATGTGTAGACCAAAGCAATGATAGAAAATTATATTTGTAGTTTGCTAAATATTCACTATCTTAGACCTAATGGTGAATGTGAGTTTGACTATGCCATGGGTATCATCCTAGAAGTAGGGATGCCTAGATTGATGTTGTGGTTACCAATTATTGAACATACCTATTAGGTATTCGAAAGAATCAATAGGTTAAAGTTTGGTGTTTTATTGAAAGACTAGCATCAAAACCTATAACCAAGCCTACTCATATTTGATTTACTAAATTGATGTTGATGATTAAAACCTACTTGTTACTCCCTTAGTAGTACATAATCCTAAGATCCATTCTTAATTTTTAAAACTCTAATTATTCGTAGCCTCAAATTTATACAAGAAAAACCCAAAAAGAAATACTAGTGTAGTATCCTATCTCCCACATTTTATCTTTTTGTACCATTGGTTTGAATTTAACTTTTATCTGTCATTTTGAATTAATTTGATTACCACTCACATTGCTCCTTGAGGATTCAACCCCGACTCCAAAGTTGTTTAAATATATTGACAATGATCGCCTTACACTTAAATTTACGTGTAAGTTTACCATTATCAATTAGCTTCTAATATTAGCTCCTTTATGTACTTATATTATAGATTAACACCTAAAAGGAAAGAAGGCTAATTCATTGTAATATTTTAGTCGCGCAGGAAGGTATGTGAGGCTATTCAAGTCCATATTCTTTGGCATGTTATCTTATACTTGTACACTAAAAAAGTGAGCTTCGTACATGATCCTTCATGGTATAGTTAATCGACCCTTTATTTACTACCCATGGTTTAAAAGTGTGTCAAAGTGTCAAATGTTTCTCTTATACGAGTTAATAAGATCCAAGATTAGACAAGTTAAGAGTGTCACATGTTGGATATTTTAGCTACACATATTCTTTATTTTGAAAATCTTTTTCCATCATGTTTGGGTATAAGGTGACCTTATAGAGTCCTTACCTATTCAATATATAGTTTATATGTCCTTGCGTGGGATACACATTTTTTCCTAATTAGAATATGCCCATATGCGTCAATGGTACCCATTCTTACATACCATTTTAATTATTATTTCCTAGTAAGCATTTATTGTACAATCTAAACCTCTTTAGTTGAGGAGTTATATGTCTCCCTATTTGAAACATCTAAATTTCTACACTTGAATTTGCCATAATTTTATATGCTAGGTAAGATCAATAGCATTTTCCATAACTCATATATGTTATGTAATGTAAATTACCCACTAGTTATACACCCTACTAGATCATTTGTTGCATGTCTTCATATCCTCACCTATCACATGTCTTTTTTTCTCATTAGTTAACATGTTTTATGCCCAAAAAAGATCATGTTGTCATATAAGTTCAAAAGTATTACTACATTGATGTTACCCTTATTTCCTATTTCATTGTTCTTGTCTAGATCATATGTCTTCTTCTATTAGCCCATAGATCCAAAGCTCAATAATGTTATGACATCCAAAGAACAATCTTAAATATTAAAGAAACAAGGTAATGTAAATTTAAGCATTTATGAGTGGCAGCTCAGGGGTTATAACACCTAGCATGGGCCTATGTCAATCTATGTATTTATGGGTGGTATCCCAGGGGTGGAAGGAACACGTAGCATGGGTCGATCCCATAATCGGGTTATATCAATGAGGTGAAAGGAAAGCCTAGCATAGGTCGATCCCGATTTGTGTATTAACGAGGAATATATCCCAGGGGTTTAATGCCTAACATAGGTCATCCTCTTTTACCACTAATCATCTGGTCATTTGTAATATCCTACAAACTTAATAATGCAAAGAATAGTAAAGCCAATCAAAAAATGTAATGTTCAAGATTCTATAGGTATAACAAAAAGTGGTCTTCTATCATTATTCATACAATTGTACCTAGTTTCACTTGAGTTCTTATTTTAGATATGCTTACTTTATGCCTTAAAAATTTAGTACATTCTCTCATACTGACATCCTTCCTAGGGGGAACTATGTATCATGTCGCAAGTATATGTATTCAAGCTAATAGATCTCCCTAAAACAAGCACATTTTACTCAGTGGTTGTTGGTGAGCTTCTGGTTAATTTAGGGCTTTGCCGAGTCTTTACTATGTATTTGATATTTTATTATATTTAAGTGTATGGTGGGGTCCTATCCCAGTGTAAGCTAATGGTTTTTATATCTTAAAGGCTTTGTACACTGTTGTCATAGTAAAACACAGTGGTGTCTTATTCTGTAATAATCAAGGCCCCAATGACCAAGTCATGTATTTTTATTATTTGCCTATCTATATTGGTCTTTTATTAATGAGTCTTACCTATACTTGTCAGAGCCTTATGATTAATATAGTTACAGGCGTAGTAATCACAAGATATAAGTTAGATCTCTCAAGCCTTTAGGGCATTAACTGCTTGTTTGTCTAAACAGGATAGTAGGTATGATAGTGGGTTCCCCCTTGTAGATGAATAACTGGAACTTATGGGTTCATGGATTCCTCCAAATGATGATAATTAAAATGGCATGATGATATTAGCTTCCAAGCCAAGTTTGTATAACGAGACCAACGGTATATGTCTTAATGTATTATTATGGTTCAATGAATGGGAATATGTGAATGCTTTAATTGGGATAAAAGGGGGTTGTGTACCGAGTTATGAAAGTGGAGGTTCTGAGTGACCAATACTGGAAACTCATATTTACGGTGTGAGGTGTGGTCTTAATGACTGTGTGCTTGTGTCACAACTTATATATTTTATCATAGATGGTGTAGGGTTGCAGATTTTATAGCCTTCCTTAATATATCTGGTTCATACCGCTAAAACTCACTGAGTCCCAACTAGGGATAGATAGTTGAGTCCCATATAGCTTGTGGTTACTATTATGACAATTAAGCGATACAATCTAGACTAATAATTTTATATCTTATGTTAAACCTTATTTCCTATTCTAAAAAGATATGTTATATACATATATGGTTATACACTGTGTTTATGTGGTTTTACTGTGGTTTTGAGTTAGAATAATTTTATCCCTTCCCTAAATTACATGCTAGCGCTAACCCTGTTAACCATCTTCGGATGCAGAATCCCCATACAATAAAGAGAATAAAGATACCTCTATTTTGCCTAAACAGTAATAGGTATTGTTATATTGTGCATGAGTCATCTTGAAGTGGAAAGCCTTCTTCTTTCGAAAGGCAGGTTTTCTTAGTTTAGGTTTTGTCTTACACTTTTCATCTGGTTTCCCTTTTTGCTTATTATCGAGGGCATGCGCCAACTTAGGATGATGTTGGTTTCTTAAAGGCTTTGAGGATTACTAGGGATTTGGATTGTGTTGGATTTCTAGATTCCTTTGACCTATTCAATTATCTTACTTATGTCTATTGGTTTTCTTCCACTATATTTAGATATCATTTGCTTATTTAACTAGGAAAATGGGGTGATCTCCAGTCCTTCATGGGCTTGAGATATCCATCACGGCTGGGCCCTAGTTGGGTCGTCAAAAGTTTTATATCAAAGCCTAGGTTCATGGTGATTAGGTGTCCAGAAATCCATGTCAATTAGTATATATCTTTATCGATGTGTAGCATTCCACATTAATAAGGGAGATGCTACAAGGCATTTAGGAATATTTTCCTTTCATATTTTGTATTTTTCAGCTATAGAGTGTAAGGTATTGAATTTCCTCTATTTCACATTTGTTCACATTTTAGATCATGCATCCTAAAAGTTCTGATGCTCAAGGAAATATTTTTGTACCACTTGAGGATAACATGGATAGAACTCGTCCTACTTATGGATTGTAGACCTGGTCTTTGGTCTTTACTGCTTATTACCCTAGTGGATTTCCACTGATCCCCACTAGTCCTCCTTGGGATCCTATGGGTGATTTGTCTAATGTTGAGTTTCACTAATCGATCAATTTGCTTACTCAGTTGGTGGCCTCTCATCCCTGCCAGCCTGAGCATGTTACATCTGTCACTCCTTTTAGGTTGCAAGAGTTGGTAAGTTATGAGGTTTATTTCTCTAAGTTTCATAGGATCTAATGTTGAGGAGGATCCTCAAGGGTTCATTGATTAGATGGAAAAGATATTTAGTGATGATTGCTTCTGACTCTGAGGGTGTGGATTTTACTACCTATCAGCTGAACGATATGGAAAATTAGTATTATGAGAAGTGGGAACAGTCGATGGGTGATGATGCAAAGATAGTATTATGGGATAAGTGTTGAGTACTTTCCTTGATCTATTCTTTACATAAGAGTTGAGAGAGGAAAATGCAGAGGAGTTTGTAAATTTAACACGAGATAGAATCACTATGAAAGAGTATACTTTAAAATTCAATCAGTTGCCTACCTATGCTCAATAGTTTGTGTCTTTTATGTGAGCTAAGATGAGGATTTTTGCCTCGGGTTTGTCTTGGGACTTGGTGTTAGAGTTCAAGTAAAACACCCCAGATGTTGATCTCTGAGAATTTTTAAAATTGTATCCTCATAGTCCTTACTACGACTGACCCTACAAGTCGTAGGGTGTCTTGATTGGTCATATGACCCTATTCATAAGATGTTTAGTGAATGGTGCTTGAGTTGTTGTCCTGATTATGACTTAGGGTCATAGTCATAAAGACCCATAATGAGTCATTGGACCCAAATCATAGCCTAACTAGTGTGTGGCACTTATTCTTCTGCTCTGAGTACATGTGGCTCACTACGAGTCGTAAGGACTCGTTAAGAGATATTTTGTGCAAATCATAGAATGTCCTGTGTTTACATCAAATGGTTTCAGTTTCACTAAGATCAAACCCCACGAGTTGTAGGGTCTGATAACGAAGGTACTAGTTGAGTCGTTGTATCAACATGTTTGTTCCCTTTAAAATTCCTTGGCTACAACTTATGGTGATGCATCGTGTTGAATCTCTATGAGTCGTATAATGACTATAGACATCCGCGACTAAATTTCATCTTTTAATTTGATAGCACTTGGACGATTCCCTTCTTACCCATTTAAAACCCCGCATTCATAAAGTAATCGAGGGGTGATTATTTCTCATTCATAATGTGATTAAATAATCTTAGAAATCTCTCAAATTATCCTAATAAAAGTACTTAGGGTCTCTAAGAATTAGGTCATCCAAGGGATCAAGGGTTAAATTCTTTTCTTAAAATATGGTATTTCGAGCATGTTAATCTTCCCTAATTGCTAATTTATTAGAAAAATATATTTTAAGGTGTTGTTCATATGGTAATGATGATGGTTTTGAAACATAGGCTGAGGGTTTTGATTGTTTGTTATTGAAAAATATTTCCCATTGTTTACATATGATTGTTCATGCTTTGATTATGGTGTTGAATTTGTGAGTTGAATGGGTATGGTAAGTAAACTAGGGGATTGTAATTTTCCTAACTTGTAACTCTTGAAGTGATAATGACCTCTACCCCATAATGTAAAATTGGTTTTGAATATAAAAACTATTTATATTGAAATACTCTTGAACTATTACACAATGTGAGAAGTTAATGAAGCATAATGATTTTGAATTGAACCTTATGGTGTTGTGTAATTGCCTAAGCTAATGCATAACTAAACAAAAGGGGCTACGAATTTCCCCAAAATGCTGAAATTATTTTGGCACTTTGTTGTGACCTTGCAAGTCTAGTTGTTATGACTATACCAACAATGTATGCCTAAAAGTATATCAAGGTACAATGAATAGGAATATGTGTTAAATGGTTTAATGGGGCTTTAATGAGGGTTGTGTAGCTGGGTCGTCAAAGTGGAGGTCCCGAGGGACCAATATTAAAAATCACAATTATGGACACGGGGGTCTATATTACCAGGTAGTTTGAGTCCTCTTTTTATTATCATATGAACTGGAGGTTCGAGTCCTCTATACTATATTACATTATTGGGTGGTTGTGTCACCTTGATATGCTGGGATGTTCGTGTCTCCCATAGTGCATATGTATACCCTCTGGTTCCTGTGGTCACATGCCTTGGGGCCCTTCCATCTAAGGGAGAACTAGGCCCATATAGCTTGTGTGTTCCTTCTTATATTATGATGGTTGAGCTACACAATTTAAGCTAAAGTTTTAAAGTAAATGCTATGCCTTGTTCCCTTCTCGACACGTGATATATATATGTCTATATATATATGTGTATTTACATATGATTGTGTATTAGATTTTGGAATGGTTTTGAATTGTTATACATGGAATTACTTTACCCCTATCCTTGAATTATATGCTAGTGCACAACCCACTAACCATCTCTGAATGTTGTATCCCCATGCAATGCAGACATCGGTGATTCTTCTAATTTTCCTACATAGAGTTAATTGGATTTCTTTGGTTCATTGGTTCATTGTAGTAAAGTGTTGAGCTTCCATTGTCCAAAAGACTTAGACATTTCATCAGTTCTTATCTTAGACTAGAATTGAGATACATTATCATTAATATTATCACTATCATTGTAAGGGTCGGAGGCATATTCCAAAACTTTTTTAATTATGGTTTTGTTTTAAAGGCTTTGTAGGATTACTGTGGACTTAGGTAGATATGTTGCACAGTTGTTTTAGTCAATTGTCGGCAATTAATTTATCCTAAAGTCTTCATGTTTATCATATAGTATCTTGTTATATGTTTTAAATTTATCCAGCATCGGGGTATTATTTTTTATTGGTTAGGTATAAGGGTGGTCTTTGATCCTCATTGGACTTGAGATACCTATCACGGCCAGACCCTTGTTTGGGTCATGACAAAGTTAGTATCAGAGCCTAGGTTTGGTTTCATTGGGTGTCCACAAAGTCTTGTCAAGTAGACTCTATTTTATGGGTATGTAGCATGCCACACTTATAATGGAGAGGCTTCCAGGAATTTAAGAAATGTTTCCCATTCGTATTATTCTATTTTGTGATATAGAGTCTATTATCTTGAAATCTCCTATAATCCTTATATGGTCACTTTTCAGATCATGCCTCCCAGATGATTTAATATTTATTAGAAGTCTACTATCCCAACTGATATGGACGAAGCTCATGCTACATAGGGAGTCCAGACCCGGTCTAGGGTCGCTAGTTCTGATTTCCCTAGTGAAGTTCTAATGGTTCTCCATATTCCCCCTCAAGCACCTCAAGTTGGTGTGTCTAATGCTGAGTTTTGCTATTCGATCCATTTACTTACCCAATTGATAGCCTAAGCATGTTGCTTCTGTTGCTTTATTTTCTTAGGTCTCTAGAGTATGCCAATTTATAAGGTTAAGTCCTCAAACTTTCACTAGTTCTAAAGTTGAGTAAGATCGTATGAACTTCATTTATATGATGGAAAAGATGTTCTTTGTGATGCAAGATTTTGATGTAGAGGGTATGGAGTTTGCCGCTTACCATTTCTAGGTAATAGCATATAAGTGGTATGAGGAATAGCACCAGTCTAGTGGTAATGATGTTGTGTATCTTTGTAAGATGACTTCTCTAGTGCTTTTCTTGATCGCTTCTTTTCTTAGGAGTTGAGGGAGGCAACAAATGAGGAATTCATGAATTTTAAGCAAGGTAGGATGACAGTAAATGAGTATGCCTTGAAGTTTCACCATCTATCTCATTATGCTATAAAGTTGGTGTGCTCTATGAGAGATCAGATGAGGAAATTTTCTTTAGGATTGTCTTATTAATTTGTATTAGAATGCAAAGCTACTCTATGAACAAAGATATGACATCTCCAGGTTGATGGTGTATATGCAATATGTTGAGAAAGAAAAAAAGAAAAAGGTTTAGATGAGTAAGAGGCAGAGTAAGAAGTTCCAACATTAGGATCAGTGTGGAGGTCAGAAGAAAAACAATAGAGACAATGAAAATGGTCTAAGTAGAAGTGAGCTTATTCTTGTTCCTACTCTACAACTAGTGCTCTTTATCAAAAGCCATTGGATGATCATTTTTTCCGTAATAGTTTACGTACAAGGATACAGGGTGCCGAGCCTTAGCCTAGTGGGGCTTAGCCCGCTCCATTATATCCCTTTGCTTATTTTACGGTCTGGCCATCGTGGTGTTAAGAAAGAGGAGAAGAACAAGTGCTTTAAATATGAGAAGATTGGACATATATAGAGGGTTTGTCTTTCTAGTGTTTCTTCTAAAGAAAATAAGATCCCCATTACACTTCATCAGCTCCTACACTAAAACTAGACACTTCTGTTTCTGGCTCCGACACTGGACAAAACTGTCTGTAGGCTTTTGCCACTTCCCAGGATTTTGAGGCATACCTCGATATTGTTATTGGTACGCTCAAACTTTTCTCTATTGAGGTATATTGTGTTTTTTTATCTCGGGTATTCCCTCTCTTATGTGACCTCTTTATGTGGCTATACATGTTGGTTTTGACATTGAGTATAGTCCGTATCCCTTCTCAATGTCCACCCCGATGGGTGACTCTACTAAGGCTAGAAGGGTCTATAGGGGTTATGTAATGTTGTTTGTGGTAGGGAGACCATGGTAGATATGATAGAGTTGGAAAAGTTAGAATTTGATGTGATTTTGGGGATAGATTTGTTGCATTAATTCAATGTGTCTCTTGATTGTCGGACCCTAAGAGTTCGTTTCCAATTCCCTAGTGAGCTGCTGATCAAATGGGAATGTAGTTTCCTAGGTCATAAAGGAAGGTTCATTTCATATCATAAGCCCAAAAATTAATTTCCAAAGGTTGCCTCTATCACTTAGTACATGTAAAGGATTCTAGATCCGTAGGTCCTTCCTTGCAGACTATTCTTGTGCTTGTTAAATTCCCTGAGGTTTTCCCTGATGACCTTCCTGGTGTTCTTCCCAATAGGAAAATTGATTTTGGAATTGATCTTCTTTCGGACATTCATCTTATTCTATCCTTCTTTATAGAATAGTTCTAGCTGAGTTTAAAGAACTCAAAGAGTAGTTAAAATATCTTCTAGATAATGGTCTTATCTAGTCTAGTATTTATCCATGGGGATCTCCAGTTTTATTCATGCATAAGAAGGATGGGTCCCTTAGAATATGCATAGATTACTGATAATTAAATAAGGTGACCATGAAAAATAAGTATCCCCTTCCGAGGATTGATGATCAGTTCGATCAGCTCGAGAGTGATAAGTACTTTTTTAACATTGATCTTCGATCTGTATATCAATACTTGAAGATTACGAAGGTGGATATCCCTAAGACTTCCTTCCAAACCTAGTATAGTCAGTTTGAGTTTTTAGGCAATGTCCTTTGGTTTGACTAATTTCCCAGTAGCATTCATGGATCTTATGATGTGGGTTTTCCATCAGTTCTTAGATTTTTTTTGTGATTGTATTATTGATGATATTTTGGTGGTTTTTAAGAGTAAGTTGGATCATGTCGACCACCCTCGTTTAGTATTGCAGACCCTTAAGTAACAATTGTATGCTAAATTTCAAAGTGTAACTTCTGGTTAAATGTTGAACCCTATTTAGGTCATATTGTTTCTATTGAAGGGACCATGGTGGATCCATAATATGTTGTGATGGTTAAGAAGTGGCCTATACCTATGAGTCTAACTGATATTCAGAGCTTCTTAGGTTTTTCATGTTATTATAGAAGGTTTGTGGAAAGTTTCTCTTCTATTGTTGCCTAATTGATTAAGTTGACTCAAAAAAAGGTGAAGTTCTTGTGGTTAGATACTTGTGAGGATAGTTTTTAGATGTTAAAAGATAAGTTGACTTTGGTTCTGATTGAACCTACCCAAGGGTATAGATGGTTTTGTTGTCTATTGTGATGCATCTCGAGTGGAATGGGTTGTGTGTTGATCTTGCATGGAAAGGTGGTTGCATATGATTCTAGATAGTTGAAGGTTCATGAGAAGAATTATTTGACTCATGATTTGGAATTATTTGTTATGGTATTTGCCGGGAAAATCTAACAACATAATTTGTATGGGGTCCATGTGGATATTTATTTTGATCATAAGATCCTGCAATACGTGTTCACTTAGAAGGAGATAAATCTCAAGAAAATGAGGTGGCTCAAGTTTCTAAAGGAGTTTGACATGAGTTTCCACTATCATCAAGGTAAAGCTAACATGGTTGATAATGCTATTAGTAGGTTGTCAATGGGGAGCCATACCCATGTGGAAAAGGAGAAGCAGGATTTAGTGAACAGTATTAACCGTTTGTCTAATCTTAGAGTCTGTCTTTTGGATTCCGAAGATGGTGGTGTTATTTTTCAAGATGTGGTGAAGTCATCTCTAGAAAAGTAATATCTTGACGCAAGTAATGATAATTAAAATGGTATAATGATATTAGCTTGCAAGCGTAGTTGGTATGATGATACCTACACTATATGCCTTAATATATAATTGTGCTTCAATGAATAAGAATGTGTGAATGTTTTAATTGGGTTAAAAGGGGGTTGTGTAGCTATCCATGAAAGTAGATCTCCTAATGGAAAAATACTGGGAACTCACATTTGCCAATGTAAGGTGTGGTCTTAATGACCGTGTGCTTGTGTCTCAACTTATATATTTTATAATGGATGGTGTAGGTTCATGGATTCACTGGACTTCCCTTATATCGTCGGTTCGTACAGCTAACACGCATGGGGTCTTGACCAGGGGAAGCGAGATGGAACCCATACAGACAATGGGTACTATTAAGATGGTTAAGATACACAGTCCCAGACTTATATTTTTGTCATTTCATGTTAAACCTTGTTCTCCATTCTGACATGATATATTCATATACATCTATGTATGTACACCGTGTGCATGCAGTTTTATTATGGTTTTGACATGGCATTTTTTATTCCTTCCCTGAGTTACATGCTAGCGCTCACCTCGCTAACCATCTCAAGTTGTTGTATACGCATGTGATGTAGGGAACATAGACACTTCTATTTTTCCTATGCCGTAATAAGTGGTTGCAGGATTGTTCGTGAGTCAGCTTGAAGTAATGAGCCTCCTTTTTTTGAAAGGAAAACTGGTTCTTGGTTTAGTTTATGTCATAGACTATTCATTTGGTCTCCCTTTTTTACTATCGGTGTCGGCATATCTCGGCTTATGATGATGTTGGTATCTAAAAGGCTTTGTGGATTATTATGGATTGGGATTGTGTTTAGTTCCTAGATCACTTTAAGCTATTCACTTATCTTACTTTAGTCTATTGTTTTGCTTCCGCTGTTGAAAGATATATTACATCTATTTTACTAGGCAATGGAGGTGGTCTCCAAATTTTTGTGGTCTTGAGATACCCATCACGGCTGGGCCCTAGTTCGGATCGTGACAGGAGAGTAGACCTAAACTAGTTGAAAGCATAATATTCAAAAAAACAAATTTAAGGAGAATGGTTAGGAATACAAAACACTGTTACAATAAAAAGGAACAACACAATTAGCGATAATGTTTCACAAATCCAAATTGATCCTCCTTTTAAGGAAGCACCTAAATTAAGGGAAGAATATGAGGAGCAAATTCAATAGAGAATGGAAATGGGGTAAGATGAGAGAATGGAATACAATATTCAACAGATAAGTGATGCAAGGGATTTATCACCAAGACATACATATAGCTTGAAGAGTGGCACTTGAAGAGATAAAGTAACAATTTCTCTTTATGTCAAAATAAGGAGTAACAAATATAAATCAACTAATAGTGATCAATAATTGAAAAAGTTATTTTCTGAAATATTATATATCTTAACACTTAAAATTCTTTTACGAGGTTAACTGATTTAAATAAGAGACATCATTATTCATTCAAAGCTTTACTAGAACCTTTCCAGATTCATAAGAAGTAGAACTATGTGGAACAATGTTAGGCCTTAGACATGTACTAATGAGTAACTCTGCCAAAATTTGGGTTTTCAGGAGAGATAAGTCAAAATGTAACGTTATTCTGGACTAAACCCAATATCTTTTAATAAAGTTTAGAAAGAACAATAAATTCTTTATAATTTACTCTGTATATTATAGGAGTAATGCTATGGAAAGATAGGAATTATGCAAAGAATTAGAATAAATTGTAGAATATATTTAAGATCCATGGATTGTAGTGGGAGATTTTGAAGTAATTTTCAATGAAGAAGAGAAATAGGGTGGTTTCGCTTTTACTCAACATGATGAAACAAATTTTGCTCTATGCCTTAATAACTGTGAAATACTAAAGTGAGACTACAAGGAGCAAATATATATTATGGAATGAGATGATTGAAGATTCTATTTACAAAAGGCTGGATAGAATTTTAGTGAACCAAGCTTTTATAGAAATTTTTCTTTCTATAAAATTTCATCATCTTGTCATAAAATGATCAATTACGCCTTTCTACAATGAATATGTAACTCAATAGATGAAACTACCATAAATTCTTTCTGATACCTAAACATTTGGACCAAACGCCATGAGTTTAAAGGAATTGTATAGCAAAATTGCTATATTGATTTTTTTCACGACCCAATATATCAGGCCATGAAGGCACCAACTATAACCCACTAGTAGGTATGCTAAACCATAGTTTTGAACTATTAGTAACAGACTATCAAGAGAAATAAATGAAGATAGAGGAATAGATGTAATAAAAGACTAATACGTATATGACAATCTCATAACTTGGTGAAATCAATACAAGAGCTTCTAATATAACAAGAATACAAAATGTAATACTAAATTGATATACTGACACAACCTAATACTTAATACAACATAGCGCTTAGTCTAATCTATAGGAGGAAAACTAGTAATACTCGAAATATTAGAAGCTCACCATTAATCTCCGATCCATAGTTTCTCCACACATGCACACAACAATGATGAGAACCCATACTATGATATGTAGGCTTCATAAGTGTAGTATGAGTACCAATACGTGGTACTGAGTAGGCAACTACTGACTGAGAACAAACATAATGCCAATTAGATAACACGCAAGTAGAAAAGTAAACTACAACTAAATATTAAAGAAACAACCATAATAAAACTAGGGAAGAAACAAGGATGAACTATTCTATTCTAGCTATACTCAGGCATTAAAGGATTATACCGTATGTCACTAGACAATATACAATAAAGGGTTGCAGAAGGATGTATAGTACTATACGAGGCAGAGGAATGAATATACAACATGAATAAATAAAGAAAGAGAAGAAGATACGGTAATACTATTTCTAGATATATACATATATCTATATATGTATGTATATAAATATAATACAAACCATAAGGTATAAACTAGGATGGCATAGGCTCATGGATTCCCCGACCTTTCTTAATATCTTTGATTCATGTGGCTAACGTGTACTGATACCCAACAAGGGAGAGATAGCTTCGGCCCATACAGCCCATGGGTACTATTATATAGTTAAGCAACACATTAAGACTAATTTTTATATCTTATGTTAAACCTTGTTCTCTATCCTGGAATGATAATTTATATACATATATGTATGTACACTGTGTGCATGTGGTTTTACTATGGTTTTGACTTGGCATTATTTTATCCCTTCCCTGAGTTATTTGCAAGCACTTACCCCACTAACCATCTCTGAACATTGTATCCCATCGTATGAAACAAAGACACATATATTTTGCCAACACAATGATAGGTGATTGTGGCATTATTCATTAGTCAGATTGAAGCAGTGAGCCTCCTTCTTCTGAAAGGCTAGTTGCTTTTTGGTTTAGTTTATGTCATGGAAAGTTCATTTGGTTTCCATTTTTTGCAATCGTCTGGGGCATGTCCCGGCTTAGGATGATGTTAGTTTCTTATAGGCTTTATGGATTACTGTGGATAGGTATTGTGTTGGATTCCTACTTTGAGTTATTCACTTATCCTACTTATGTCTATTGGTTTGCTTCCACTTTTGTTAGATATGTTCCATGTGTTTTACTAGGCAAAGGGGGTGGTTTCTGATCCTTCAAAGGCTTAAGATACCCATCACGTTCAAGCCCTTATTTAGGTTGTGGTAGGAGAGTAGACCTAAACAAGTAGAAAGCACAATATTAAGAAATCAAATTTAAGAAGAAAAATCAAGAATCCAAAAACATTGTTAAAATAATAAGGAACAACACAATGAGCGACAATATTTTACAAACCCAAACCGATCCTTTATTTAAAGAAGAACCTAATTTAAGGAATAATATGTGGAGCAATTCAATAGAAAATAGAAATAGGAAAAGATGAGAGAATGGAATACAATATTTAGTAGATAAGTAATGCTAGGGATTTAGACATACATATAGCCTGAAGAGTGGTGCTAGAGGAGGTAAAGCCACAATTTCTCTTCAAGTCAAAACAAGGAGCAATAAATATAAATCAACTAATAGTGATCAATAATTGAAAAAGTTATTTTCTGAAATATTATATCACTTAAGACTCAAAATTCTTTTGAGGGACTAACAGATTTAAATTGAAGACATTATTATTCTCATAGCTTTGATAGAATTTTTTCAAGTTCATTTGAAAAGAATTATGTAGTACAATGTTGGGCCTTATCTTTGTACTAATGAATAGCGCTGCCAAAATTTGGTTTTTCAAGAGAAATAAAGTCAAAAGGCAATGTTATTCTAGACTAAACCCAACATCTTTTAATGAATTTTAGAAAGGACAATAAATTATTTATAATTTTGTTTGTATATTATAGGTGTAATGCTATGGTAAGTTTTGAATAATGCATAGAACTAGAATAAATTGCATAAGATATTTAAGATCCACGGATTATAGTGGAATAGTTTAAAGTGATTCTAAATGAAGAAGATAAATAGGGTGGTTTAGCTTTAATACAACATGATGAAACAAATTTTTCCCTACATATTTATAATTGTGCTATAGAAAAGTGAATTACAAGGAGCAAATATACTTTATGGATGAGATGATTAAAGAAGATTCTGATTTCACAAGACTGGGTAGAATTTTTATGAACTAAGCTTTTTTGGAAATTTTCTCTTCTACCGAGGTTCATCATCTTATCATAAAAGGATCAATTATGCCCTTCCATATCTATTATGTATATAGAATAATCTACTATCAAGCCTTTTTGATACCTAAACTTTTGGACTAAATACCACGAGTTTAAAGAAATTGCATAAAAAAATTACTATATTGATTTTCTTCACAACCCAATTTCTCATGTCATGATGGCACCTGCTATAACCCTTTAATAGTTAATACAACCCATAGTTTGGAAATACTAGTAAGGGACTATCAAAAGAAATAAATAAAGATAGCAGAACAGATGCAATAAAAGACTAATACATATATGACAACCTTAAAACATGGTGAAATCAATATAACAGCTTCTAATATAACAAGAATACAAAATGAAATACTAAATGGATATACTAATACAACCCATCACTGAATACAACATAGAGATCAATCTAATATATAAGAGGAGAATAGTAATACTCCAAATATGAGGAGCTCACCAAAAATCTCCAATCCACTGATGTTCCGCACGTGAACACAACAATGATGAGAACCCATACTATGATATGTACGCTTTAGAAGTGTAGTATGAGTACAAACACATGGTACTCAGTAGCAAACTACCGACCGATCTCTAATATATTACAAATATAGATAACACACAAGTAGGAAGTAAACTACAAATAAATATCCAAGAAACTAACATAATAAAACTAGGAAGGCAAGAAGGATGAACTATTCTATTCTAGCTATACTCAGGCACTAAAGCACTATACAGTATATCACTAGATAATATACAATAAAGGGTAACAGAAAGATATATTGTAGTACACGAGGACAAGGAATGGATATACAACATGAATAAATGAAAAAAGGAGAATATACAGTAATACTATAGCTAGATACATCTATATATACAACACACATATATACACATACATTCATACATACAAGACTAACACAAAGGTATAATCTAGGTAGTCATACTGACATCTCAAGGCCTCCTAATCATTGTATGAACTAGTTTTGGCATAATAAAGGTCCCTAATTCAATATCTAGACATGTGATAGTTTTCATATTAAAATAATAGTAAAAGAGAGAAATCAAAATCATACCTCAAATCTCAATATCAAGCCATAATCATCTTGCCATTAATTAACAATAAAAATAAAAATAAAATAATCAGTTAGTTCGGACAAATAATTCCTTAACTGGGCCTCCTATGAAATAAAGTTTCATCATCATACAACACATATCAAATAACACTCATAACCTATACCTATGCAGCCTCCAATAAGGCTGATAGATATAGGGACTAACTAATATATTGGTGATAGGCAATGCATATGTAAGAATAAATGCAAAGTAAATACATAATTCTATAACCAAACAAATATCCATATCACAACCTAGTGTATACATGTAAGACTCCAAATGTCTTAATGAAATTATTTTTTACCCTCCCGCATCCGTAATGCCACTTTTTCACTTGAATTATGTTAAAGGATGTTAAAAGGGTATTTTAGGAAAATTTTGGAATTTTCAAAAGTGGTTCAAGGCTATTTTGAGAATCTGAGGCAGTAAGCCTCTACTATAGTGGTGTGCCACGCCACTTAGCCTCCATTATAAGGGTGTGTCATGGTGGCTACTCTTCATGATAGTAGCATTCCACACTGTTATTAAAATTTGAACAATTTTTTTCACTTGAGGTAAGGGGCATTTTGTCCTTTTACCCCTTGCAAAAATTTTAGACAATAAATAAACTCATTTCCTTTTGTTTTCAAATAACAAAGTCCATTCTTTTCTTCTTTAACTCCCAAACAAAGATAGCTCAAGGGTTTTCAAGATATCACTACTTTGAGCTCAAAACTTTGAATTGCCTTCAATTTTTTGTATATTTCGGGCACGTATTTTTTCCCCTCACTTGAATATTGCTTGTTCATTGATTTAAGCATTACTTACCTGATTTAAAATAGTTGGGTTTAAAATTGGGTTAAGGGATTCTGATGGTTATCACTTGAATTTTATTTCCTATGATTTAATTGTGTGGTTTATACTTTAATTGATGGCTTTTGGGGCTGGATGAGTGCATTGCTGTAGGGATTGAAATTGGAAACATGGTTTTTCCAATATTGATGGATTTTTAGATTGGTAATGGCATTAACCTCAACCCCACTTTATAACTTTGATCTGAATATGAATTTTACATAATTTAACATATTTTTAGAGCAACACATTACATTAAAGGATAATGGATGATAAAATGGTTTTGGAGTGCCCTTGGTGGCAAATATTTGGAATTTAAATAGAACTTGGTAGTTGTATGGTTAAATAGACTAGGTTGGCATAATTTAATTGGATTGCAAAAATATTAGTATAACGATACCATGTTGCTAAATGCCTTAATGAATGTCTCCTTGGTAAATGGTTGGGTTTATGTGCAAACTATTTTAACTTGGGCTTAAAGGAAATTATATAACTCACTGTATAGGTGTAGTCCCGGGCAGGACAAATATTGGAAACCACTTTCGCTAGTGTAGAGGGGTATATAACTATGTGATTGGTGTATATATTATATTTTTTATGGCTATCACCTTGGTATATTTGGACTTTCCTCAATTTTATCATTTTGTTCGACTGATATGCATCGGATCCCTTTTACTAGGGGGAGTTGAACCCATATAGCCCATGGGTGGATTTAGGGTAGAGCAAGCTACACAATTCAGACTAATGGTTTAAACTCTCATATTCATTACCTCTATCCATATCTCAGCATCTTATGTATGTATATAGAAATGATTGCTCATATAGTTTTGACTAAATTATTGGCAGTGACATTATTTTATCCCTTTTCCTTAAGTAACATACTAGTGCTCTTCCCACTAATAGTCCTCGATGCTGCATCATTTTTTGATGTATGTTCTGAGGGTTTTTCTATTGCTTTTGAGCAACGTTAAGTGAATTTGTACTCTTATGGATTTTCTATGAAACATTGAGCCTCTATTTTTTAGAAGGCCTTGTTATTTTACTTTTTCCTTCATTTCTTTATTCTATCCCTTTTTTTCATAGTCGGGGGCATTTTCTGACTTTGTTTGGTATTTTGGTTTTAGTGACATTTGTGAACAAGTATGGGGTTGGTTGTTTTCATTAATTCTTAGATTTTAAATTTGACTATTTATCCTTCTTATTACTATTTAGTTTATTTTTGAAGTATTCTCTTATTAAGCTTTGGAGGTTAGGATAAGGGGGTGGTATCCAGTCAATGGTGGGCTTGAGATACCAGGTCACGAGTAGGCCTTAGTTTGGTTCATGACAAGCTTGGTATCTGAGTAAAGTTTAGGGTCTTTGGGTGTCCATATAGCCATATTGAGTGGAGTCCTTTTTATAGGTCTGTAGTGCACCATGCTTATAAGGGGAAGCTATAAGGCATTTAGGAATTTTTTCTTTTTTTAATTCTATTTTTGTCTATAGAGTCTAGTTATCTTAAAAATTCTCTAACTCTTGGATTACTTATCTATTTGAACATGCCTCCCTAAAGATCTAATAGTTGTAGAAATTCTATAGGGCCATCAATCCTACCTGAGAAAAATATGGAGGGAACTCATCTATTTATAGAGTACATACCTCGTAAAGAGTGCCTGCTCGTGAATATACTACTCTACATGGGGTTCCACTGATCCCTACTAGTCTTTCTCTGGCTTTCTAGGCTAGATATACTCGTGCCCAAATTCCCTAAGGAGATATTTCTAATGCAAAGTTCTAGTAGTCTATTAATATTTTTCCCACCTTATGGCATTACTGTCTAATCAATATGATCATGTTGATCTTGTTTTTAGTTCATTTGAGGACAATTTGGTTTTCCATTTATGAGGTTGAATCCCTCAACCAATTTAGGCTTGAAGGTTAAGGAGGATCCTCAAGGATTTATTGATGAAATAAAGAAAATCTTTTGGGTGATGCATGCTATTGGTTCAGAGGGTGTAGAGTTTACTACCTATCAATTGAAAGATATGGCTTACCAGATGTATGAGAAGTAGAAAGCAGCAAGGGGTGATGATGCTGAGCCAATGATGCGGGGGGATAAGTTCTTAGGTGCTTTTCTAGATCACTTCTTCCCTCAAGAGTTGAGGAAAGCTAAGGGTGAAGAGTTTGTAATCTAAAGTAAGGCACGATTAGTGTTATGGAATATGCCTTAAAATTCAAGCAGTTATCCCGTTATGCTCTAGAGTTGGTGACTAATATAAGGTCTAAATGACAAATTTCACTCCTGGATTGTCCTATGTATTAATATTGTAGAGTAAGGCTTCTATAATAATAATATGGACATGTCTATGTTGGTGGTTTATTTGTAGCAGGTGGGGGATGATAAAAAATAGGAAGAGATGAGAGAAAGGAAGAATAAGAAGTTTAGATATTTAGAGAAGGGTGAAAGTCAGTAGAATAGTAAGAGAGATGGTAGATAGTGGACCAAGAAGATTAATTGGGCAAATTCATATTTGATAGCTTGTGCACTTTATCCTAAGACTTTTGGTAATTGTCATTTTTAGGATAGCAGTTGTCCTAAGGTACATGGTTCCTAATATCAGGTTAGTGGAGCTCAGTCTGCCCTACCTTATCCTCCTCACCAATTTTGTAGATAGCTTCACTGTTGTTATTTTGAGAAGGGAATGAACTTGTGCTTCAATTATGGTCAGCCTGTTATCTACAGATAAATTATCCCATAGCAAAAATTGCAACTGGAGCTAATAAGTTTACAGTTGCCACTTCTTCGGCTCTAGCTCCTGAAGATCATGCATAAGGTACCGATAATAGCTAGAATTACCTTTATTTTGTTGGAACTCATCAGGTATTTAAGATATCACGTGATGTTATCACTGGTATATTACTACTCTTCTTCCATAATGTTTATTATTTACTTGACTCAAATTCTACCCGGTCTGATGTGACCTCTTATGTGGTTGTGCACTTTGATTTTGGTCTCAAAAATATTTTTGACCACTTTTCTATTTCTACCACAATGGTTCATTCTATTGTTGTTAGATAAATCTATAGTGGTTGTGTGGTGTCTATGACATGGTAGATTTTGATGTAATCTAGGGGAGGGATTGGCTCCGTTCGTGCTAGGCTTCTCTAGATTGTAGGACCCGAAAGGTGAGTTACCATTTTCTTAATGAACTAGTAATTGAATGGGAGGGGAGTTCCTTAGTACCTGAAGGGAGGTTTATGTAACGCCCATAAAATTTTTCTCATTTTATTTTTTACCCTCCCATATTTGAAATATAATTTGTTGACATAAATTGTATTTAGGTATGTTAATAGGGCAATTCGAGTCAGTTTTTGGATTTTCAATTGAGGTTTTAGGTTATTTAGAATTGAAAGAAAGTAAGCCTCCGTGATTTTGGCGTGACACGAAGTTTAGTCACCACGATTTCAACATAGCACACAGGAAGTGTTCCTCTACAATTTTGTCGTGTCATAGAGGCTACCCTCTATGATATTCGTATGTCGTGGAGGAGCCTCTGCGATATTATCGTGCCACACTAAGGTGTATTTTTTACGTGGTTATTAATTTATCCACTTGGGATGAAGGGCTTTCGAGTCTCTTTACCATGTCTAACCCTTAAACATAAAATGACTTTATTCCCATCAGATTTTAAAAAATCAATTATTCTCTTTCACTCTCAAAATCAAAAACCAAGAAAATGTTAAGGGTTTCCTTCTATATTCATCTTTTTGGTTTCAAGCTCCAAATTTCTTTTGAATTTTGGTATGTCTAAGGCATATATCTCTTTCCTAAACTTGTATTATATAAAAGTATGTATTACATAGTTATGTATCTAGACTTAAGTGTGGATTTTGATATGGGTTGAGGGGTTTGGAATGGTTGACTATTAAATTGTTTTAATATGTTTTATGAATTGTTCATGCATTGAATCAATAATTGTTAATTAACCAGGGGCATGGGTAGGGGAATTGGAATGGGGTCAAGGAATTCCCCCAATTTGATGATTTTGGTTTGAAACTTGGTTTTTCAGATTGTGTTCCCTTAACCCACTTGCAAAATTGGCTTTTACATATAATTTTTTAAGAGGTTTGACTTACGCACGTAAGCTATTGCATTGCATAAATTATTTAATGGATGAAAATGAGTTTTGAAGGCCTTGTTGGCCATGATTTTGATCTTAAATAAGAAGTTGAGGAGTTGAGGCATTCCTCTGAGTTGATTTGATAAAATAAAAGGGGTCGAGGCATTCCCCTAACTTGATTTAAAGGGGGTCGAGGTATTCCTCAAATTTAATGGAAATAAAATATCATAATTATAAGCTTGCAAGAATTAATGTATGACCATACCTACAATGCGCCTTAACTGATAATTCCTTAGTTTAAATGAATGGGTTATATGTAAATGTTTTAATTAGGTTTAAAGGGGATTGTGTATCTTGGCATGAAGTTGGAGGTCTGGAAGGACTGATACTAGACAATCATATTTGGTAGCATGAGGATTGATCTTAATGATCACGTGCTTGTGTCACACTATGTATATGTGTATCTTGGATTGACATGGGCTCGAGGTATTCGCTGGTCTTCCTTAGATATCTCTTATTCATGCGGCTAACACACACTAGGGCCCTTTTAGCAGGAGAGTTGGACCCATATAGTATGTGGATTTTTTTAAGATACACAGTCCAGGCTAAATTATTATATTTATATTAAACCTTGTTCACTATCCCGGCATATTATATATATATACGTGTGTGTATGTGTAAATATGAATCAGTACATATAGTTTTTGAATAATTTTGGACTTAATTCATCATGGTATTATGTTATTCCTTATTCCCTGAGTTACTTGCTAGCGCTCACCTTACTAACTATCTTTAGATGGTGTATCCCTATGCGATGCAGGGATTTGAGACACTTCTGCTTTTACTATGTAGTGGTAGGTGATTTTGAGATTATTCGTGAGTCAGCTTAAAGCGGTGAGCCTTCTTCTTTCGAAAGGCATGTTGCTTCTTGGTCTAGTATCTATCATGAATTATTTATTATGTTCCTTTTTGGCAATTATTGGGGGCAAGTCCCAACTTTTGTTGATATTGGTTTCTTAAGGCTTACAGATTATTATAGGTTGGGATTGTGTTGGATTCTTAGTTTTCTTTAAACTATTTACTTCTTTTATTTTTGTCTATCGGGTTGCTTCCACTATTATTAGATACATAATGTTCCTTTTTACTAGGCAAAGGGGATGGTCTCCAGTCCTAAATAGTATTAGATACCCATCACGGCTACACGCTAGTTTAGGTTGTTACATGCTTGGTATCAGATCTCTGGGTCAGCGTCTTGGGTGTCCACAAAGTCGTGTCAAGTAGAGTCTCTTTTTAAGGTCTGTAGTGTATCACACTTATAAGGGAGAGGCTACAAGATTTTACAAATATCTCCCTTTCTTGTGATCTATTTTGGGTTAAAGAGTCTAGGGTATTAAAATCTTTTCTAATTCCTATTAGTTTTCATTTCAAATCATGCCTCACCAAATATCTAATGATCATAGAAACTTCTTTGACCTACTCAAGGACAATTTAGATAGAACTCATCCTACCTATGGAGTATAGGGCATAAGGTTCTTAGTCTCAGGCCAGTTGAGCTCCATATGGCCCATCTTATCCCCTTTGTTGTTTCTGTGGGCAGGTGCATTGTGGTTTTTATGATGACAGAAGGAAGAAGTGTTTTAATGTTTGCCAGCCTAGTCATATTCATAGGAACTTTCCTTTAGGCAGTGCTGCTACTAGAGCTAACATAGTTCCAACTTCTACTTCGTTATTCCCTTCTTAAAAGGGTGCTACTTCTGGTAGTTGCACTGATTAGAATCATCTATATTTTATTGCCACCCATTAAGAATTTGAGGCATCTCTTGATGTGTTCACTTGTACATTCCAGCTTTTCTCTCATGATGTGTATTATCTGCTTGATTAGGAATCTACCCTACTTTATGTGACCCCTTATGCTGATTTTCATTTTGGTTTTGGTCCTGAGAGTATTCCTAATCCTTTTAGGGTGTCTACCTCGATGGGCAATTTAATTATGGGTAGAAAAGTCTATAGGGGTTGTGTGGTGTCTATCTGTGGTAGGGAGACTTGGGTGGACTTGATAGAGTTTTAGATGTTAGACTTTAATGTTATCTTAGGGATGGATTAGCTCTACTTGTTTTATGCTTCCCTTGATTTTCGAACGCAAGCGGTTACTTTCTAATTCCTGAATGAATCGGTAATTAAATTTGAAAGGAGTTCCTTAGTACCTAAGGAAAGGTTTATTTATTATTTTAGAGCCTAGAAATTAATTTCCAAAAGGTGTTTATACCATCTTATTTGGGTTAAGGATTCTAATTTTGAAGGTCCCTCTCTTCAATCTATTCTCGTAGTTAATGAGTTTTCTAAAAAATTTCTTGATGGCCTTCTTTCTATTCCCCGCGATAGGACAATAGACTTTGGTATTAATCTTCTCCCAAATACCCATCTTATCTCCATCCCTCCCAAAAAATGGCTTCGACTGAGTTGAAAGAACTTAAGGAACAGCTGAAAGATCATCTTGCTAAGGGTTTTATTTTTCCCAATGTTTCTCCATGGGGTGCTCCTGCTCTTTTGATATATAAGAGGATTGGTCCCTTAGAATGAGTATAGATTATTGACAGTTGAATAAGGTGACGTTGAGGAATAAGTACCCTCTTCCCCAGATCGATATCCTTTTTAACTAGCTTCAGGGTGCTAAGTACTTTTCTAAGAATGATTTTTAGTAGGGTTATCATTAGTTGAAGATTAGGGAGATAGATATCCTGAAGACTGCTTTTCAAAACTGATATGGTGATTATGAGTTCTTGGTCATGTCGTTTGGATTGACTAATTCGCCAGCAAAATTCATGGATATTATGAATCAAGTATTCCATCAATTTTTGTACTTGTTTATTATCATGATTATTTATGACATATTAGTACTAAGGTGTTGCCTTTTGGTGATTTGTATGGTAGGAGATACCATTCTTTTATTGGGTAGTTCAAATTTAGGGAGACTAGATTATTTTCCCCTGACTTGGTTCAACAGGCCATGGAGAAGGTGAAGGTGATTAGAGATAGGCTTAACAACTCAGAGTCTCAAAAAGTCATATGTGGATGTGAGGTGAAGGGATTTGGAGCTAGATCATGGTGATTGGGTGTTCTTTAAGGTGTCTCCCATAAAGGGAGTGATGAGATTTAGAAAGAAGGGAAATCTCAGTCCCCATTGTGTGGGCCAGTACTTGATTTTGGACAGTGGGTAATGTTGTGTATGAGCTAGATCTACCTGCAAGTTTGGGTTCTAGTCACCCTATTTTTCATGTTTCGATGATGAAGAGGTTTATGGGTGATCCTTCCTTGGTTGTGCCTATTTAGAGTGTTGGCATTTAAGATTTTGTGTCCTACGAGGAGGTTCCACTAGAGATTTTAGATAGGAAATTTTGTAGATTAAGGATGAAAGATGTGTCTTCGGTAAAGGACCTTTGGAGGATTCAAAAAGGTTGAAGAAGCTACGTGGGAAGTTGAAGAGGATATGAAGGTTAAGTACCTATTTTTGCCCCACGTATCGGACGAAAGTGCTTAAGGTATGAATTCTATTTCCTATTGTTACTTTCAGAGTTTATCTTTAGAATTTGGAGTATGCTTTCTATTTTGGTGCTAAAAGTGTCTTAACCCACCATTCATGGACGAAAGATCCTAAAGAGTGGATAATTTATCACCCTATAATTTCTATTATTTTACTTTTGACCCTCCTATGTTTGAAATATTTCTTTTTGACATAAATTATATTTAGGTATGTTAACAGGGTAATGTGGGTAAGTTTTGGAATTTTCGAATGACGTGTGGGGTCATTTTGGAATTTCAAGGCAGTAAGCCTCTGCATCTCTGCATGCCATGGAGGTTAGTATTCATGATTTCAATGTGGCACAGAGCCAGTGTGCCTCCATGATATCATTGTGTCACTAATGTACTATACAAATATAGCACTTCTATGTTTAAAAAGAGGAAAATATGCAAGTATTAGAGGTTGTTTTGTTATATATGATGTGTTTTGCAGAAAATCATGTTTTGGATGCTAAGTACGTGAGAAGGATGAAAAAAGGTGTTTTTTGCTACTTGTTGGACCAATTATTCCGTTCGGGACATTTTTCGGATTTTTTGTTATCAAAGCATGTTTGGGAATTGAAGAAGAGCTGAAAAGATGTCTCTTGGCACTTGTTAATTCAACATGTGGATATCAAGTATCACTTATATACCGCATGTGGGCAAAGCAAGTGCCAAGAGTCTAAAATCCCAAGAGCTAACTTATAGGAAATTTTTGTTTGGTACTAGCGGTCGCCACTTATGCCCTCCCTGCAATCCGCAAGTACTACCTGCACTCAAGGACCATAAGTGGCCACTGACTCTTTTTTCTCCTATTTCGTTTGGTCTTGTGTTTTAGGGTTACCTCATGTACAATAAATAAAATTGATGTGTCTTTTAGTAGAAGTTACACACTCTTAATATTCACAAACTTAGTTTGATTCCGAGATTAGATTTTGATTGTGGAACTCTCTTATGTTGACTTGAGTTGATTAATTAAGTTATGGTTTTGGGATTCCTACTTCTTATTGTTGTAATTTCCTCTATGCTTTCAATCATTAATGTTGTTGATTAATTCACAAGCATGAGCGGCTATAATGCATATCTAGGATTGTGGAAACCCTAATGGATTGATGAATTAAGAGAAGTGCTATGGTTGTACTGAACTGATACCCACGCAAGTGCTATCATTGTTCTGAACCAACACCCATGCATGCATTTCTTTATCATCAATATAATAAATTTTTAATGGGAGCACACATTAGGATGCCGCCTATATTATTTATACTTACTCCAAAATTGGAGTGGTGACTAGGAAAAAATAAAGACAACTGTAATTTGGAGTTTAATAGCCGATCAATGCTTCTAGGGTTTATCTATGTTATATTGTTTGATTTCATCTAATAACTAGAGACTCAAAAGGTAAAAGGAAACTAGGATCAAGATAAGGGTTAGTGAACAGATATCCTGTGACTCAAAAGGTAAAGGGTGAAATCCTAGTACTCATCCTAAAAAAGGTAAAAGGTACGTAACTTATCGATTCTGCATGCAAGGTATAAGTTTGGTTAAGCATAGAACGATAAGCCTACAGAGTTTAGAATCCAGAGGGACACTATCCTAGAGTTCACTTACAACTGATTACAACCAAACTTGGTACTTGCTACTAGTTCTATATTAATACTCAAATCCCCTATTTACTATTCCAATTTAGCCCGTTGAGAGGCATGATATTCCATGAATTTCCTTGTGATTCAACCTCAACCTTTACTGGGCTACTACATTTGGTAGCATCCATATAATCTTCTGAGAGGAGATATAGCTTGGACATCAGCAAATGTAGCGGCGTTGTTGGGGAATATGATTTTGATTTGTGATTTAAAGTTGTTGCAATTTTATGTTTTTTTTTGTTTTTTTTATTTTATTTGCTCATACACCAATGTATGCCTAGAAAATGGAGTCGAGGAAATCCCTTACTCTAAATAAATTTGAATCCAGAGTGGATCCTATAAACACCTAGTGGGATGGTGGAACAGAAAATAGAATATAATCCTGAAAGTGTTTGTGATGTTGTTCTTCCCCCTCCTCCCGAAGGAGCATAAGATATTGTAGCTCAATCTTAGAAGGAGGGGAGGGAAATGAATGAAGCACAATGGGTAGCTTGGGAGGCAGAGCTACCTGAGCAAAGGCAAGAAACATATGATCGAGTAGCACTCAATGGAAATCAAAATAGAGAGAGAGGTTCTTATGTTCAAGTGATCCCATTATATCAGTATGTGCAGCCATATATAGATGATGAAGAAGATCTAGGATACGTTGATCCGAAAGAGACTAGGGCCATTATTCCTCCAATTTTACCCTAGGAATCAAGTATGACATAACGAGCGCAATGATTCATATCTTAAACCTGAAGGGTGTGTTTGCAGGTTTTCCTACATATGATGAAAATTTGAACCTTGCTAATTTCATCGAGATCTGCAGTTTGTATGCAAATCTAGAGATGAATCAGTAAGCGCTTAGACTGAGGTTTTTCCCTTTTTTACTTACAAGAGAAGCATCTTAATTGTTTGGGGAATTTCTAAGAGGCTCTATCACTACATAGAATGAGTTGCACAAGAAATTCTTGAATAGGTTTATTCCTTCATCAAGGATGCTGCAGCTTAAGGGCGAGATCTATAATTTCATGCAACTACAGTCAAAATCTATGTACGAAGCATGGCTCACGTTCAAGAAGAAACTGAGTATTATGCCCAACCATCGGATATCTGGGATGAGCTTATTGGAGATATTCTACCAAGCCTTGTCCATCAGCTCTACAACCATGGTAGACATAACATTTGGAGAAGCTTTTATAAGACAACAATGGGAGGCGGCTTTGGAGAATCTAGATTATATCTCACTCTCTAATCAAGGGGGCAAATAAGATGCAGAATTAAGAATGGAAGAGATGCTGACTAAGCTGGTGCGGGGTCAAAAAAATCTGGAGATCATCCTTAAGGAGATTAAGGCTGATGTTTTAGGGTTGACCCAAAAGGTCAATCTTTTTCCACTATTGTGAAGAAGATGGAGCACCAGTTCGGGCAGATGTCAGCAACTCTAAACTAGAGGTAACTAGGTACCCTTTCGAGCAGCACTATATAAAATCTGAAAAATGGATTTCATATTTTAGCCATTACCTCGAGAAGTTGTATTACTACTATAGATCCCCCATTGCCTTCTGCGGAAACTGCTATTGATGAGAAACCTATTATGGAGCCAAAAAAGCAAAAGGTGGTAATGATGCAGATGCTAAGGAAAAAAGTAAAGGCCCGATTATTGAGAAGAAAATAAGACAAGTTTTGAGACCACCTTCACCTATTCCTCAGTGACTGAAGTAGAAAAGAGTAGAAGGAAAATTCAAGTGATTCATTGAGATACTGAAGGAATTTAGCTTGAATATTCCTTTTCTTGAGGCATTGGAGAAGATACCTGGATATGCCAGGTTTATGAAGCAGTTGGACACACAAAAAAGGAGCGACTATTAAGGATATTGATGTCTTGCACCTCTGTAGTGAAGTCACTACAAGGTCTTTTGGATAGAAAAAGAGAGATCATAGAACATTCACTATACCATTGACTATTGGGTTATCCTGATTTTCCAAAACCTTATATGAATTAAAAGGCAGCATAAATTTTATGTCGCTGGCCATATTTAAGAAATCGTGTTTGAACCCTCTAAAACTGACATCAATATGGCTATTAATGGTTGATTGCATTGTGAAGAAACTGGTTGGAATTTCCTTTGATGTGATTATGAGAGTGGAAAATTTCATATTCCAAGTAGACTTTGTCATTCTGGACTGTGAGGTTGACACCGAGTTGCCCATTATATTGGGGTTAGCATTTGTAGCCATAAGTAGAGCGATGGTTAACATGGAGAAGGATGGCTGAAATTCATAGTCAATGGTTAGGAAGCCACCTTCAACATCCAAAAATTAACAAATCATCCTATCGACATTAGAGTAGTGTCGGTGATTGATGTTATTGATAACTGTAGAGGGTACACTTATCGATATCTTGATGAATTCTAAGTAATCAATATACCTACATCCTGTTGTGATGTTAAATCAAGTGCTACATGGGAGGCAACCTATGGGCTTATTGGTAAATTCTGAGTAACCAACACAGTCAAGTCATGCCACAATGTGAAATCAGGCACTAAGTGGGACACAACCCATTATTTTAGTGTTCACTTTTTGTTTTTTTCTTTTTGTAGGTTTTTAGCTATTGGACTTACCTGAATTATGGTAAAATTTCTACACTCATCAATTTCCAAGTAAGAAGACTACTTGACTAACCAATCTTGGTCACAAGTCCCATGCGGTCCAAGTAAGTTGAATAATAAATTGAAAAGTAAAAATTTTGAGAAGGAAAAATTAAAAGTTATGCACTTTAGCACCTGTTCATACTTTTGGGACTGTAACTTTACATTTCAAGACAATTAGTAGCTGGAATAATATAAAAAGCCATGTCGAAGTGCAGGAAAGCGGGCAAAAGTTTTTGGCCCTACACTTTCGTCCTACACCTGTGGGCCATATGCCTAGTAGCAGATAGCAGGCTCAAGTAGATGTCGCGTCGAGGTCATGAGTGGGCCTAAATTTTACTTGAAACTATGGGCCAAACAACCGATATATATGACCTAAAACATCCTCCCATCCTTATTCAAAGACATTTAACCTCATACTAACTCATTCAAATCCTCAAAAATTCACTTTTCTTTGAATTCCAACTTCACTCTTAAGATATAAAATAACCCCAAACTTAAATAAAGGATAAATTGACACTTTATTGAGATACCAACTTATCCCAAAACACCAAAAACAAGTCCAAACTTTGATTTTGCTCTAGTTTTTCATTGTTTTCATTTGGTTCATCATAAATGAGGTAATCTTTTTGGCTCCTAATGGTTACATATTAATTTATTTATTGTATAAACAAGTTGATATGTGTATTCCCATGTAAAATATATAGATTCTATTATTCTTGTATGTAGGAGCCTTTAAGTAGACTAAAATCATAATGTAGGGCCTTGTTTTGAATTGTATTCTAGGGTTAGGCCCTAAACAAAAGTTGAACTTGAAGGAATAGAGTAATACCTCAAGTTGAGCATGTTGAGTTTTTTTGGTAAATCATGATTATGATATGTGTGTACATTGGACATGTTGGGATTTTAAATAAGTTATGGGGGGTATGAATATTGATGAAAAATTTGAACTTTTCGAATAAGTTTTTTATCAACCTTTCCTATCCATCATTTTTTTGGAAACTAATGATTGGATTTTCAGGTACATATGGCACTTAAAATTGCTAAGAAAAAGAAGGTCACTCTCTTGAGGATATAGGCAGAGTCTCCCGATCCTAATGGTTCAGTTGAGGAGTACCTGATACAGAGACATAAAAACACTATAGTAGGGGTGACATACAGAGTTACTAGAGGGCACATGCTCCAGACTACTCATGCAATTATATCTCGGCCACAAATGAAGTCAGTCCAGATAACACCCCCATAAATTACTTTTCCAGATAATGATTATGATGTGAAGATAGGTTCTGAATCTACTCTACAAGTTTAAGCTCAGGATCTCCTGTCTAAGGAGGTGTCCCAGGATTCATCTGAGGATGCTAAGAAGTAGGAATTATTGGTGATACCCCAATCTGAAGAGGCTACCACCACACATGTACAGCAGTTAGATGTACCTCAGTCTAAAGAGGGTATAGAACAGGCTTCCCATGATGCACCAATACAGTAGGCATAGAGTCCTGTACCTACGTATGATATGGAAGTACCTCCGAGGTGGTGTATAGAGGATATACTGGAGTTATTTGATATGGACAGTCATATTTTTGAGGTAGGAAGGCCTAAGTAGATTACTTATGAGGAGCGCCTAATTGATCTATTTGGATTGAGTTGAGTATCACAGTTACGGGTTGCATTCGATCCTTATCGGTTGGAGTGGATGACCAGACCACTCAAGTATTATCATCCTGCCCATGATACATGAGTTTTATACATCTTATTGAGCTATAATATTTTTTCCTATGCGTAGAGATCCAAGCCTGGTGAAATTCATAGAGTAGCCATAACTTGATCATACACTTGTGAGAAGGGTCAGAGTTAATCTATCGGTAGAGAGTATCTATCGAGTAATATTTAATCCTAATTATATTAATACCATATATACAGCTGAGTTGGACTATAGTTTGAGAGTCTCACATGATCGACATATTATGCGAGAGGCTAAGCTCAATTAAGAGAGGGTCGAGATGGCTAGGTGGATAGCCAGCTATATTTTACCCTTGGTTGATGCTACCCCATGGATTGAGGGTCATGATGTGATTAAGAAGGTAACATTGACCTTTGATTCAAATTTTTAGTGGTTTCTCATCTATTATCAACTATTCCTGCAACCTTAGATAATTTATTAACTTAGGAGGGAGCAGCTTTAGTTTCTAGTATGATGGCTAAATATTTTATCAATTTTTTAACAATCTATCAACATGAGATCTATGATAGAGAATTTGGGCAGCTGAATAATCTTCCATTCCCTTGCATAATTCATAGACTATATGACACAATCAGTGTACCTTAGATATTGGGAGTAATGAAAGGGTACGTGAGATTACTAATACACACATAAAGAGTTTGAATGATCTGGAATGCTAAGGACTTCCTAAGAGATTCACAAAGCCATCTGCAGTACCTATAAACCATACTGAAATCCTAGTAGTTTCCACAGAGCCAGGTGATGCACATGAAGGCGATGTGGGTATTGATGTTAACATAGAGATAAGGGAGAAAAGAGAGACTCTAGATTAATGTACGTAGGGTGAGGGGACATAATCCACTTCTTCATTAGCCCAACCTTTGACCTTAGAGCCTATTGGCATATCTTCAGAGCCAACATGTCCACCCACTATAACTCCTGCTATAGCTATAATTACTATATCTACAGAGTTCTTACGGAGCTTAGTAGAGAACTAGAGAGCCACTAATGCTCGGTTAAGGGTTGCTGAGATTGAGCTGACTAACTTCTATAAGAAGGTAGAGGCAAAATGTGAGGCCACATAAAGAGATACATTGTCTGAGCTACTTGTTGATGTCATGATATGTCTTGATAAGTTTGAGAGATGGGTTATAGCCTAATTCATAGAGACATATGCGCCTTATTATCCTAGATAAGGGAGGATTTTGATCTATTATGAGCAGAGTTGTGCTCTCTCAGTAACAGTTGTGTAGTAGCCACTCCCTCAGTTATACCCTCAGTGGTCCAGGTATCACTTTCATACATACTAAGATAGTTTAATTTCTTTGCAGAGGATGATGAGAAGGTCCCAACAGTTGGGGCCAAGAGAGGTCAGATTAGAGACTAGCGGTATCCTAATATGCCATATGACCAAGCTGTTAAAAGGGCCAGGCATGCTTCAATAGAGACTGAAGTCGTTGATAGGCAGAGACATATAGAGCTAGCAGCAGACTCATCCTCTAGTAGAGAAGTACTACAACCACCATCTTTGCCAACAAATATACCCCCATCTAAGGATGCTCATGACACAGACACACCACATCCCAGGTATATTCTTGCTTCCCTTTATTTTGTATTATTTTAGCATATTGAATACATTGCGTAATTTTTTAGTTGGGGTGGCAGATACCATAGAAGCGAAAGGTTTTTGTTATCGTTCTTTTATTATTATCGGTTGTGGTATGGTTATAGAAATGACATGTCAAGGATAATTTGTATAGTATTATGTTTTTCTTGTGTTGTGTTTTGTTATTGTGTAATGACACCCCAACAAAACTTTTGTTTAGAATTTTGTAAATGTATATAAGTGTAAACATTGTGGATCTTATTATGACCTTAGGATTAGGGACATGATAACCACTTGCTGACAATTGCATTAACCAGATAAGTAGTAGCTAATAATACTGAACTCTATGCTATGTGTGTGTGAAATGCTTTTTAGTTCCCTTTTTGTGTTGAATTCTAAACTTTCCTAGTTAGTCTTACCTAGGTTAAAGGATAGGCAGTAAGGAAAGAATCATAGGCTATTTATTTTATTGAAATCCACTTTTGGCCTAAATGACCTTACCTATGTGAAATAGTATCCCTTGATCCCTGTTTTGTTCCTTATAGCTTGTTTTTCTTTTTTCACCATTCACATTTCCATTTGTATTACAATGAACTAGTTTTGGCCCTAGTCCTTCTTGGGCATTATTAACCTTAACTCAAGAAAAATGCCTAAGTTGAAGGTGGCAATCATAGGGGCTCCTAGCATATAATGAGGATATAGATGGGGTAAAATAAGAGAAAAGTTATTAGGGCTAGGTATGGTAGCAAAATAAAGAGAAAAAGAAAAAGAAAAAGAAAAATAATTATGAAAAAAATTGAAAAAGAAAGAATAAAATGCCATACCCAACCTGAATGACCATATGTACCAATAAAAAGAAATATAGTTAGTAAGTGAGACCCCATGATTTGTTTAGTACCAAGGAGGCTTTGTCACTTAATATGACCATATGTATCATATCGGCCCCCCAGCCTACATTATAAGTCGAGAAAAGTCCTATAGTGATCCAAATTTAACTGTCTGAATGCTAAGGTAAAGAAAATAATGGTAACCCTATGGTATTTGATTCACATTAATTGGAACTTCACTTTTGAGTGTGAGTATCTCTTGACTGTCCCTGTATTGACATACAATAGTTCATATGAGTAAGTGAGAAATTTTTGTTGTTAGGGTATATGAGTCATATTGCTAGATATTTTCTTGTTTAGGGTTGTGTGACTTGTACGTATGCATGGTTGTTTGTTGCTAATGTAATTCCATACTTTGATCCCATTATGTAACATTTTTGTGCTTTATGTTTATACATAGTTAGTTTTAAAAGTAAAATTGAAGGGGGTGTTTTGATTTTAGCATAAAGTGTTGATTGAATGCTTTGAATATCTTAAAATCTCCTAGTTAAGTGTCGATTTTGTTTTTTTTGAGTTTATTTCCTAAGGACATGCAAATGTTCTAAGTAGAGGGTGTTGATGCTTCATAGAAATATAATATTTTGATGTTTAAAATGAGGAAAATATGCAAGTTTATGAGGTTGTTTTGAAAGATATGATGCGTTTTGGGTATGTTTTGAAGAAAATCATGTGTTGGATGCGAAGTTTGGGAAAAAATATGATAAAGGTGTTTTTGGCTACTTTTTGGACTAATTATGGATGTTTCAGATACTTTCCATCTTTTTCATGATTAATCCATGTGTGGGAATTAAAGAAGAGCTGAAAAGATGACTCCCGACACTTGCTAAGTAAACATATTGACCGCAAATAGCACTTATGGACCGTATGTATGCAAAACAAGTTTTAGAATTCCAAAATCCTGAGAGGTGACTTGTAGGAAATTTTGTTCTGGCACTTGATGTTGCTACTTGCTCCCTCCCTACTGGCTGCAAGTATTACCTACGCCCAATGATAGGGAACAAGTAGAGATAATAAGTAGCCACTAATACTTTTTATCCTATTTCATTTAGGATCATGGTTAAAGGTTTTCCACATGTACTATAAATATCCTTTATGTGCTTTTTTGTTGAAGTTAGCACTCTTGATATTCAAAAACAAATTTGATTCCAATAATTGATTTTTATCATGGAACTCTCTTGTATTGACTTCAGTTAGGATTTTGGGTTTTCTACTTCTTATTATTGTTATTCATCTATGCTTTTATTCATGAATGTTTTTAATTACTTCACAAGCATAAGCGTCTAAAAACCCGTAGCTAGGGTTATGGAAACCCCAATTTATTGACGAAGTAGGGGAAGTGCTATCGTTGTTCTGAATTGATACGCATGCATCCATTGCTTTATCTTAAATATGATAGTTTTCTTAATAGGTTCAGATGTTAGGATCTTGCCTAGATTAATACTACATATTCTAAAAGAGGAGTAGTGACTAGAAAAAGATAAATACAACAGTAATTTGGAGTTTAACTGTTGATCCATGCTTCTATGGTTTATCTACATAATATTATTAGATTTCATCTAGTAACTTAATTAGGATCAAGATAAGGGTTAGTAAAGCGACATCCTAAGACTCAAAAGGTAAAAGATAAAATCCTTCTGCTTATTTGAATAACTATAAATAGTACATAACTTATCAATTCTGCATGCAAGGTATCAGGTTGGTTTAATATATCACGATAAACCTTTAGAGTTGAGAAGCCAGGGAAACACATTCTTACTATTCACTTATGACTTATTACAATTGAAGTTAGTACTTTTTACTAGTTCGATATGGATACTCAAAACCCCCATTTACTTTTCCAGTTCTGCATATTGATTACAATAGTTGAGAGCCATGATTCTACATATTCCCTTGGGATTCAACCCCAACCATTGTTGGGTTACTATATTTGTGCAGAGACAGTATCATCTTCTGAGAAGAGGTATAGCTTGGGCATCACCAGTCATGAAGTCTCCCCTCTGTGATTTTGGCGTGGCCTGGAGGATATCATCCATGATATTGGTGTTCCATACCCAGGTGTATTTTTCATGTAGTTTTTTGCTTATCAACTTGGGATGAGGGGCTTTCGAATTTTTTCACCTATTTATGACCCTAAAAATAAAATAAGTTTATTTCAATCAATTTTTCAATGATCAATTCCACTCTTTCACTCTCAAACTCAAAACCTAAGAAAAGCTTCAGAGTTTCACTGTACATTCATCTTTCGGGTTGCAAGCTCATAATTGCTTTTGAATTCTTGTATGTCCAAGTTATGTATCTCTTTCCTAAACTTATTTTATATGAAACATGTATTGCATGGTGATTTATGTGGATTTTTATTAGGGTTAAGGGTTTTGGAATAGTTGACTCTTAAATTATTTTCTCATGGTTTGTATGAATTATTCATGCTTTGAACTGATGGTTTTTGAATTAATTGGGTGCATGTGTATATGGGAATTAGAATGTATGTCAAGGCATTCCCCCAATTTGATAGTTTTGGTTTGTGAAATTGTGTTCCCTTAACCTACTTGCATAATTGACTTTAAAATATGATTTGTCATATGGTTGACTTACACACCTAAGCTATTTCATTCCATAAAAGGTTAAACAGATAAAACTGGTTTTGAAGGCCTTATTGGGAATGTTTTCTATTTTAAATTGGAAGCTCGAGTATCAAGTCATTTCCCTAAGTTGATTTGACAAACTAAAAGGGGCCAAGGCATTCCATAAACTTTATTTAATTAACTAAAGGGGGTTGAGGCATTCCCCAAATTTAATAGAATTAAAATGGCATGAGTATAAGCTTACAAGCATAAGGGTATGATAATACCTATGGTGTGTCTTAACTAATCATTCCATGGTTTAAATTAATAGGTTATGTGTAAATATTTAAATTGGCCTTAAAGGAGGTTGTGTAGCTAGGCCGTGAAAGTGAAGGTCCCAAATAAATAATACTGGAAACAGATATATGTCAGCATGAAGGATGTTCTTAATTACTATGTTCTTATGTCATATTATGTATGTATGTATCCTAGATTGATGTTGGGTTAGGGTATTCCCTTGTCTATCTTTGATATCTCTAGTTCATGCAGCTAATGCAAACTGAGGTCCTTTCAGTATAGGCAGCTAGAACCATATAACCCGTGGGTTTTTTTATAATAGTTAAGCTATCCAGGATAATATTTTACTTTAATGTTAAACCTTGTTCCCAATCATGACATGATATATATATATATGTAAATATGAATGTGTGCTTATGGTTTTTGAATGATTTTGGATGGATTTTACCATGCATTATGTTATCCTTATTCCTTGATTTATATTCTAGCGCTAACCCTGCTAACATTTTTCGGACAATGTATCCGTACGTGATATAGTGAACAAAGACACTTTTGCTTTTCCTGTGGAGTGATAGATGATTTTGGGATTTCCTGTGAGTCATCTTAAGGTGGTGACCTTCCTTCGTTTGGAATGCCTGTTGCTTCTTGCTCTAGCTTTTGTCATAGATTATTTATTTGTTTTTCTTTTTGGTATTGTCTGGGGCATGTCCCGACTTTTGTTTACGTTGGTTTCTTAGAGGCTTGTTGATAATGTGGATTAGGGAATATGTTGGATTCTTAGTTTTCTTTTAAATATTCAGTTATCTTATTTATGTCTATCGGGTTGCTTTTGCTATTTTAGATATATTTTGTTCTTTTTGACTAGGCAAATGGGGTGTTTTCCCATCGTCTATAGACTTAAGATACTCATCACAGCTAGGCCTTAGTTTGGGTTGTGATTGCTTAATTCCTATCTTAGAGCTCAGAATTTGATTTACAAAGAATGTTTGTATCATCTAGCTCGGATTAAGGATTCTAGATTTGAAAGTCCCTCTTTGCAATGTGTCTTTATGGAAAGTGAATTTCCTACTATTTTTCCCAATGATCTTCTTGGAATTCTTCCATATAGGGAACTAGATTTCATTATTAATCTTTTACCGGATACCTATACCATTTCTATTCTTTCTTATAAAATGGCTCTACCTAAATTAAAGGAGTTAAATGAGCAGTTAAAGGATCTTCTTGATAAGGGTTTCATTCGTCCTAGTTTTCTCTAATACTTTTCATGGATAAAAAGTTTGGGTTTCTTTTGATGTGTACAGACTATAGTAAGTTAATAAGGTTACACTAAAGAATTAGTACCCCCTTCCAAATATTGATGTTATTTTTAATGAGGTTCAGGGTGCTAGGTGTTTCTCTAAGATTGATCTATATTTGGGCTGTCAATAGTTAAAATTAGGGAGGTTGACATTCCTAAGACAACTTCAAGGACACAGTAAGGACACTAGGAGCATCTTCGATTTGGTAGGCTATTATAGGAGGTTTATGGAGAGCTTTTTATCTATTATTTCACCATTGACGATGTTAACTTAGAGGAAGCATAAATTTTTATGGTCCGATTCTTGTAAGGGTATCTATGAAAAGTTGAGGATAAGTTGACATCTACATCAATTTGGACCCTTATCGAGGGTATTGTTGGGTTTGTTATGTGTTATGATGTACCCTATGTAGGAATAGGTTGTGTTTTAAAATAACATAGTAAGATTGTGGCCTATGTTTCCAGGAACCTTAAGGTTGATGAGAGGAATTAGCCAAATCATGATCTAAAGATGGATGTTATGGTCTTTGCTTGTAGAAGTTTTTGCCATTATCAGTATGGAGTTCATATGGATAATTATTCAGACCATAAGAGCTTCCAATATGTATTTACACTGAAGGAATTAAATCTCAGGCAGAGCCTGTAGCTTCAATAGCTTAAGGATTATGACATGAGTCTTTACTACCATCCAAGTAAAGTTAATGTGGTTATTGATTCTCTTAGTAGGTTCTTCATTGGAAGTTTATCTCATATTTATGAGGAGAAAAGAGGATTCATAGAGGATATTCATAGGTGACATATCATAGACTCTGAGGATGGGGAAATGATTGTTCACGAAGGGGTTAAATTATTTGTTGGTGCTGAAGTGAAGGAGAAGCAGGATTTGGATCCCATACTTATACAGATGAAGGATGATGTGGGTTAGCAAAGGGTTATGGCTTTTATTATTGGGGAGATAGAATCTGAAGTTATCAAGGAAGGTTGTGTATTCCTAATGTTGGTGGGTTGCGGGAAAAAACATAGCTGAGACTCATGAGTCTAGATAGACAGTTATTCGAGTTCGGCTAAAATGTACCATGACTTAACAAAAATTTAATTGATAAATATCATGAAGAGAGATACGAAAAATTTTGTCGCTAAGTGCATGGTTTCCAATAAGTCAAGGTTAACCATATGAGGCCTGGTGCCATGTCTCAAGAGGTAGAATTGCCTATGTGGAAGTGGGAGATGATTAATATGGATATCTTTATGGGTCTTCCGTGGTCTAGCAATCAGTATTATTTTATTTAATTTATTTTTAAATGTAGTTTTGATGATGAACTTCTAAACTACGAGGGACCAGGTCCATAAATGTACAAGGTACATTAAAGCTGGCATGGGACTGCTGCATAATTTTACTATCTAGTATAACAAATTTGTAAATGATATTTTATGCTATTTTGTGCTGACTTGGATAGCTGGTCCAATAATTTTTCAATCCTTAATCATTACCCAACTATAAAAGGAAATAGGCGCCTCTTCAACAAGTGGTTTTTGCATAAATTACAAAAAATGAAGAGAGGCAGCAAAACCCTATTTCAATACTACGTAAATTTGGAACCTTTATGTGTGCTTACACAAATATAGGGGTTTAGTGAGTAATGATTTTTAATTGAACTACTCATAGTATAAGAGTAGTGCTTTATTTTGAGAGAGTTTCTTAGGCAGATTTACCTAAGCTTGTGTTTGGTTAGAGTTAACCAATTTTGAAGGGAATCTCGGTAGAGGTGTCAAGCTGTACTTTCAATAGAGATGTTTAAAGTAGGAGGAACCTAGAGTTATGTTCACAATTGAGTCTATAATCAAGAGGTTGGTTATAGAGGACTATTTTTATCCTTGTGAGGGAAAGCCGTGGTTTTTCACATGTTGGGTTTCCACGTTAAAAACTTGTGTTTTTACTCTTCTTTCATTGCCTTATATTTTCAGTACCTCATAGCTGCTATACTATTCTATCACCTAAAAATTGACACTGAGGGACCTGGTCCCTCACTGTGTGATACAACCCACAAGGGTTCAACAACCATTGCATATAGAATGACTAAGTCTGCTCAGTTCTTACCTGTGGGGACTCACTACTAAGGAGAGGATTATGCTAAGTTATTTATTCAAGTGATAGTTAAGATGCATGGAAGTGAACCTTAGCACCCGTTTCCGTCCTCAAATCGATGGATAAGCGGAGCATACCATTCAAGAGTTTGATAGTATACCAAGGGCTTGTATGATTGACTTTAAATTTACCAATTACATGTTTGCTTACAATAATGGTTACCATTCTATCATTCAAGTGGCTATTTTTTAGGCTCTTTATGGTAGGAGGTGCAAATCCCCTATTGGGTGGTTTGAGGTGGGGCTAGGTTTTCTTTTCTTTACTTAGTTCATCAAGCCATGTAGAAGGTGAAAGTGATTAGAGAAAGATTTAAGACTGCTCAAAGTTGCAAAAAGTCTTATGCGGATGTGAGGCAAAGGGAGTTGGAATTTAAGGTTGGCGATTAGGTGTTCTTTAAGGTTTCTCTGATGAAAGGAGTCATAATTTTTGGGAAGAAGGGGAAGAACATTCCTTATTACATTGGTCCATATCATATCATGAGGAGAATTAGGAATGTCACTTATGAGTTAAATTTTCCTACAAACTTAGCTTATATTCATCTTGTTTTCAATGTGTCTATGCTGAAAAAGTGTGTGGGTGATCCTTCTTTTATAGTGCCATTTAAGGACGTTGGTATTTCAGATTCTTTGTCTTATAAGGATGTCCCGATTGAGATACTAGATAGCCATGTTTGTAGATTGAGGATAAATGATATAGCTTCGATGAATGCTCTTTGGAGAAACCAATAGGTAGAAGATACTACATGTGAAGCCGAGGAAGATATGAAATCCAAGTACCCATTCTTCTTCCTCATGTTGGATAACAGTACTTAAGGTATGAGTTCTTATTTCCTTTCGTCCCATATTGAATTTGTCACTTGGTTCTGATGTATTCCAGCAATTATCTTTGTCCTTTCGAGGAAGAATGATCCTACGAAAGGGATAATATAAGACCCTGGAAAATCTCAACAAAATATTTTTTACCCTCCCGCATGCATAATATTAATTTTTGACTTGCATTATTTTATGGGGTATTAAAAGGGTGTTTTGGGAAATTTTTTGAATTTTTGGAAGTGGTTTAGGGTTATTTTGGGACTCTGAGGAAGTAAGCCGCAACGATAGTGGCGTGCCACACCACTTAGACTCCATGATAAGGGCGTGGCATGGAGGCTAAGATCTGTGGTAGCAATGTGCCACACCACTATATAAATTTCATCCAATTTGAAGATTCTTTCATGTGGGATGAGGGGCTTTTGGTCCTTTTACCCCTTGCATGACTATTAAACTTCAAATAAACCCCTTTACTTTCATTTTCTAAGGTCAAAATCCATTTTTTTCTTCTTTAACTCCCAACCCAAGAAAGCTCAAGGATTTTTCATGAAATCACAACTCTGATATTGAAGCCTTGAATTGTTTTCAATCTCCTATATATTTCAGAATGTATCTTTATACCTAACTTGAATTTTACATTGTGGCATTAATATAATCATTACTCATGTGATTTTAAAATGGTGGGTTTGAAATTGGGTTGAGGGCATTTGATAGTTATTACTTTATTGTATTTCCCATGATTTAATATGTTGTTTATATTTTAATTGATTGTTCTTTAGGGCTGATTGGGTTTATTGTTATAAGGATTGGAATAGGAAACATTGATTTCCCCAAATTGATGGATCTTTTGATTGGTAATGGAATTAACCTCAACCCACCTTTATACTTAGATTCTAAATATAGAATTTGCATAATTTAACATACTTTTGGAACATTGCATAGCATTCGAGGATAACAGATAATAAAAATTGTTTTAGAATGCCCCTGTTGACAATAATTTGGATTTTAAATAGAACTTGGGAGTCAAATGGTGAAATGTATTGGTTTGGCATTATTGAATTATCTTACAGGCATATTGGTATGACGCTACCATGTTGGTAAATACCTTAATAAATGACTTCTTAGTTAATGGTTGAGAATATATGCAATGTATTTTAATTTGGGCTTAAAGGGAATTATGTAGCTTACCATAAAGGTGTAGTCCCGGGGAGAGCAACATTGGAAACCACGTTTCCCAGCATGGGGATCTATATGACCATGTAATTGGTGCACACATTATATTTTGGATAGCTATCACCTTGGTGTCTTTATACTTTCCTCGATTTCCTCAGTTCGTATGGGTACCACGCACTGGGTCCTTTTTCAGTAGGGGGAGATGAAGGCATATAGCCCATGGATTCCTTTAGGATGGAGCGATCTACATAGTTCTTCCAAATGGTTTAAACACTCATGTTCATAACCCTTTTCCCTATCTCATTATCCTATGTATATATATATATATATATAAAAGATTATACATAGGGTTTTGATGAGTTTTTTGGCAATGACATTATCTTATCCCTCTTCACTGAGACATGTGTCAGTGCTCACCCCGCTAATCATCCCTGGATGCTACATCATTTCATTATACAGGGTCTGAGGGTTTTTCTGTTACTTTTGTACAGTGTAAAGTGAATTTGTACTCCTGTGGATTTGCTGTAAAGTGGTGAGCCTCCATCCTTTGGAATTGCCGGTAATTTCACTTGTCTCCTTTATTTATTAGTATTTCTTTAATGGATTCCTTTTTATCATATTTGGGAGCATGTCCTGACTTAGTTTGGTATTTTGGTTTTAGAGGCTTTTGTGGACTAGCGTGGGGTTGGTTGTTTTCTTCGATTCTTAGAATTTACATTTGACTATCTATCGTTCATATTACTATCTAGTTTGCTTACATTGTTTTCTATTATTTTTCTTTGGATATTAGACTAAGGGGGTGGTCACCAGCCTATGATGGGCTTGAGATACTCGTAGCCACTAGGTCATGGTTTGAGCCATGAAAATACTCTCTTCTCTGGCACGATGGCTTATAGATGAAGGGGGCCCATAGACGGTTTGAGAGTACTGTAGATACCAACATGGTCCCAATCTAGTATTTTCAGTCATCATCAATCAACATTGTCCAAAACCAAAGAGATTTATGTAAAATAAATGCACAGACTCAAACCCTGGATGAAATAGTGTAAGTCTGTAAATCCATTGCTCAGGGTAAACTCCATGACTAAATCATCATAAAAGTGTATAAAGGGTTGGAATCTCTCTTTACTACAGTAGTAGTGATAAAATCATGGACAAAAATCTATCTCAGTCCGATTTCTAAAATATCATTTTTAGTTCCAATTGCTTATAAATCATTTTAAGGTGGGATGTTCCCGATATGAAAGGATATGTTATAAAAGTTAAAAGTGAGAGTAAATCCTTTTTTAGGAAAACATAGTAAAATAATGTTTTTAGTTGGAATCATACCCTTAAGTAATCATAAGTTTAACTATTTGTGCACGCTATCACTAGTATTCAAACAATCTCATAATAATTATATAAGATTCCATAGACTACCACTACATCCTTTAAAAGGATAAATCACTTATTCTGAGTCGAATTAACATTGTAATCGCGGCCTAATCCCCAAAATATCTAACCAGCATAACCATAATACCATAATTTGAGAAACCATGATAATTGACCGAGTCATGTACGAAACATTATACTAAAAGGATCTTAGACTTAACTATTTCTAAAATGCTTGTTACCTAGTGTAATAGGACCCTATAGGGATAACAAGTATCTCATCTAATGGGTCTATTAATCCTTCTATCCTCTGAACCCATAATTTAGTCCAATTCATGTTGTTCTACCCATAATCACATCCTAAAATTCTTACAATATATGCAATATATATAATACACTCTCGTGAAAAAGAGTATACAAAAGCCTATCTCAATACCAAACTATAAATCCTTGAATCGTCCACAGATCATCCACCTCTTCTCCACAGTCCTAGAATGTTGCCACAATATTAAAACAGTAAACTACACATAATAAGCAGTAAAATGAGAACTATATTTCTATAAAAAAGGTTTGGACAGAATTCGAGTAAAGAGTGTGCCCACGGGGCTCTTAAATTAAAATTCAAAATTAATTCTTTCATGAGGTCCCTCGAAGGACAACAAATGTGTGCTCAAATTTGAGCACATGGGGCATAAATTAGGATTCTAATTATCACGTAAGGTCTAGGGATATTATGACCTATTTTTTAAGAATTTACTATGAAAGAAAATGGAAATTGATTGGAAAAATAATGGGAAATGACTAAGAAGTCTTAGGCTAACTTACCATAGCTTCAATGGATGATTACACACTCTATCCTCTTATCAAGCTCTTAAATTAATGTAAAGTTTATGAAGAAATAATAAGGAAAATTAGGTAAACAAAGGGGATTTAACATCCCAGGTTCTGCTAAAGCATTTATTTTTTCGATTAAAAGTTCATTAAGGAAGTCCTACACAGGTTCGTGGGTAGTGTTAAAATATTGCACGCTTGATCGACACACTTACTACTGAATTAGACCATAACAAAATGGCCAAGACTGCTAAACTGACTCCTGGGTGCTAAAATGTTTGCCTCTAAAGCAACTCTATGACCATTTAAGTAGTCATATTAGATATAAGATATCAAATTTCGCTAAGTCTAAAAATTAACTCTGATTGGGTGCTTGTTATCTATTCAAAACTCCATGCTTGAAAAAAAACTAGGCTACCATAATAAATTTAAATTTCAAACTTAGTGGAATATTTAAATCATTTATCCGAGATCATTTTGACTAAATATGGGGCTAAAACTTATAGTTCCAATTTTTATATAATCCACCAATATCCCAAAATGGGTTTGGAAGCCTCGAGACTGAAACAAGGGTGTCCCAAATCTAAAGTTAATGTTTAGGAGCTGATGAAGCTGTTGCGATTCTCATTTGAGATCATCTACTAGGAGTTTTAGTGTGAGATCAAATCCTACATAGTAAAAGCTCCAAAATAGTGAAATGAGCCTAAATCCCAAACAAACTGTATAATAACAGAAACGATTATTTTTAAGTCCCTTAATTAACCTATATCCCCTCTTTGAATACTCAAAAGACCAAAAATTCATATAAATTTAGAAAATGACCTAGAGGATCAACATAATTTGTAAGTAGACTGTTCATGGAGATCTACCTAAATTGAAGTAAGTGAAACGAGCTTGGTAATCTGAAGTAAAAAAGTGGTTGAAAATATTCTAACAAATTGCTACTATTAAAGACGTTATAAAGGTGAAACTTTCACTAGATAATAGGGAAAAATTAAATAAAATAGAAGCATAGCAAAAGAAATTCATAAGGATTTAGGAAAAGTATTGGAGAAAAAGAGCAATGATGAAGTGTTGTGCAGAAAGGGATAGAAATACTAACTTCTTTCATTCTTATGTAAGTATAAATAGAGAGAAATTAAACTTTGTAGAAATTACTACTATCTAAGGAGATTATGTACTTACAAACCAACATGTAGGGGAAAAGTAGTATCTTTCATTGAAGAATAATTCAAGGAGGAAGTCTTTGATAAAGATTTTTCTCTGTAATAAAACATACCTTATCTAGTAACAATATAATGGAATAAGAAAATGATTATATTACCTAGTAAGGAGGAAATAAAATGGGTAGAGATTGAATTAAATGCTTATATTTCCTGTTGTACTAATTGGTGATTTGGTATGTTTTTCATTGTTACTTGGACATTATTGGATAGGATATTACTAAGTTGGTATGACCTTTATTTTGTTTGCAAGAATTGGCCAATTTATCACTCATGAATATCTGGTGTTGTCCCCTCAGAGGATGAGGAAATGTTTTTCACAAATTTGAGGGCTTAATCCTTAGCTTTTTACTAACAAAATCATTTCAAGAATAGTGTAAGAGAGATTGACAGGAGCTTTGCCTTGTATCTTCTCACAGACTCAAGTATGTTTTTTAAAGTAGAGGAGCTTAATTGAAAATATATTATTTCTTAGAAGATTATCAGGGATATCAGCCTTAGGAACAAGTATACATTTATGGTGGTAATGTTCAATACAAAAAAAGAATATGATAGGGTCAGTTGGATCCTTTTAAATAAGGTCCTAAGAAAGGTTGTGTAAAAACATGTTCCATTTTTAATAAAACAAATCTTATTATTGATATGAGTTATAGAAATTTTTTAAAATATGTTATTGAATTTGTATGGGGTAACACGATTAAAAATTAAAAAAATTATATTTTTTGACTCAGGATGAGGTCATTCTCCTGTAGTTGGAATTTTCTCGCTATAGCGGTCTAACACCTCAAAAATTTGAGATAAGATTAGAATGATTATTCAAGAAACTTTAGAATAAATAACCATGTTTTGGTGGCATAATAAGTGATATAGGAAAGTATTAAGGACACATTTAACTCTTAGGACATGGTCAAGTCAAAACCACTCTTACCTATTAAATTTTTGAGAACAATCTTGTAATAGTAAACTTTAAACAAACATAAATCAAAAATTATGAAGAATTATTTAAATCATAACCCACTAAATTATATGTATTTGAATTATCTTTCCAACACATCTAATTTAACCTTAATATGATATTAGAGTAGAATGTTATGACCATTTTACTGAAGAACTGTCAAACTGTCAAATTTGATGACCCATACCATAACCAGGATCCGTAGATCGTGCTTAGATTCCACATTTGTGGAATGGTATTCTATGGTCAACTTTAGACGCCTGAAAGTTCCCCATATAACGCACGTTTAATACCATAATTTTTGTTTGGTCCCACGATCATGGGAAGGTCAGTTTGGTGTCCAAAATCAGAATCTTCTACAATATTTTTAGAGGGGTATTTCAATTATTTCCACATTTTATCCTACTAAACTACATATTTTAAGCTATACTAAGGATAAATATAAAGCCTAAACTACTCCTAATTCCTCATTCACTTCACAACACATGATATTAATCAGAGAAATATGTGATTTCTTCATCTACAAAGCAAGAAATTAGGGCTCTTCATCTTCAATCTCGAATCCACAAAAATTTTGTTCAACAATCAAAAGTAACGGTATGTGTGACATAATGAGGATATTTTTTGATACTCATTCTCAAAAAATGATTTTTTTCATGAAATTTATATCTTCCATAAACTATGGTTTTTACCCAATTATGACTCCAAACCTAAACTCTGTTGCCCATGATATGTTTTTTATTCATGAAGGTGTTTTTTGGATTATTCATGATTTAATAGGGATATATTATATTATTCATGTTATTCTAGAGTCTATGCATTTTTCACATGATATTACTTTAGATTTCAACATAAGATCAAGTGATATAAGATGTATCAGTTTTCAAGACTCTTAAGCAAGATTTATCATGATTTGGTCAATTTTAGGCAATATTAGTTAGACAGGACATGTTTCTCATAAAATTTATTATCTTTAAAAGCATGTAATCTTGTAGCTCCCCGATACATTGAAATTTAGTATTTTTAACTTTAATTATGAAATTTCCTATTATATTAGTGTTATAGATTTTCTATTATTAGTTGCAATCTTTATAGATGGCGGGTTCATAACACCCATTGACTTAGGATATCATGCATTGTCAGTTAAACAGTCATCCTTTCATTTTTATGATTTAGAATACTTTATTATAAGTACTAATATGTAAATCTTAGAACATCAGTATTATTGACCTATTAAGCATATCAACTTAATATTCAATTGGCATTAGTACTTAGAACCGAGCAAATGCTGAGATGAAGGCTCACCTGAAATTTAGGCTAAGACATTTAGTAAAAGTACCTAAGTCCTAGAACTACGACACCACTTAAGGTTCTAAAGGGTTACCCATCAGACTAGGCTTGAAAATTTAGTCCTTTGAAAATTAGTTTAGTGGTAGCAAATCAGATAAACCTCTATACCATGACTAGGTATATTAGGACCTTTTTATTAGGATTATACATCAAACTCCATGTTTAGCTCACACAGTAAGTGATAAATTTACCATTTATTGATTCCCAAATTCGTCCATACTACTATGCTTAACTAATGTTAATGAGATAAATTTGTTATTTGAATGCACTAATTCCTATATTTTGAAGGTATATAGGTAATGGGAAGAAAAGAGGTAAAGTGAGCTTAAAAGAGATCATAAATGAAAGAAGTAGTGCAAAAGATGGATATCAGGAGCAGGAATTGGCCCTCAATTACCATGATTATGGTCTGAGGGTTGCAATCATGACCAGCCCAAATTAGTAAAAGATTGTGATCGCGATGGGTTCATCGTCATTGAAATAAAGCACTAGCGATTGCGATAAAGCATAAAATAGCCTCGAAGAAGTTATGTAATTTCCCATTATTGGTTCCAATTCAATATAAGACAAAAACTCTTTAACTTTTGGGATATCATCAACTAGAATTTATGTTTTATCTTTGTAAAAAATTCTACAAAATTGGGCAAGATTCTTGTAGTTAATTTTCCAAGGATTTTTGTTATAATTGAAGTTGGATTTTAGAATATCCTCACCTTGCATATTTAATCGAACCATTGAATGACAATTTTGGGATATTCCTTATGACAAACTTCATAAGTAGCTAAACATCTATCTTGGGGTTATGTTGGAATAGGGTGCAAATATGTGTGAGTTTTGGTTATTTGTGTATATTTTTTATTAATGATGTTCGTTTTCACAAATACTTTCTTGATGAATTCTAATTTGTGGGTGAAAATTCTAAATTCCAATAATCACACACCATCCCTAAAAGAGGGATATGGATATACTTTTGGATCCTATATAATCCTTGAAAAAAGGATATGGGTGACAATTTATTAGTAAAAAATAACTATATATTAGCTTATTACATTGCATTGTCGTAGAAATAAGGATGGATTGTGAAATTCCTATGTCTTGGGAATTTTCCTAGAAATAGGGATGCCTATTTGAGGCTTTGGGTGGATTTTTTTTCCACACCCATAAAGTATCCAAAAGGGTCCATGGGTGATATTTTTGGTGTATGGTTAAAAAGCTAGCATCAAAACCCCTAACCTAGTCAACCCATATAGTCATTATTTAAAAATTGCATTTGATTATCATAAACACAAGCATTATTTTCCCCTAAGAAAACATAATCCCAATAATATTCTTCTATTAGAATCTTATCTACATTTGTTGCTCTTAATTTTTAGCTTTATTAGATTTTGTTAAAACAACCTTCCAAACCATACCCCCTAAATTTTAATTTATGTCTTTCATTACATTTACATAGCGATTATATCTTTAGTAGCTTTCAACACCTACAGGATTTGAATACTAGTTACGCTCCTCGTAGATTAGATCCCAACTCAAGTTTTGTTAACATATTTGACAGTGATAGCTTTTCCCATAAATTATGGAGTACGTTGAGCGTGATCAAAATGATGTTGTTATTAGGAAATGAGACTTAGTTCCTGCTTATGTGGTGTTGATAGTAGCTTGGGGTTTACCTGTAGTGGCTTTTATTTTTGTTGGTTGTTGTTTTTGTTTATTTTTAGGTTATTTAAATAGTTTCCATGACACAATGAGTGATCATACAAGTAATGTCTGGACCTTTGATGGGCCCCTTTACAATGAGGAGCAACTTCATGAAGTTTGACATGCAAGTGCTATCCGTATCCCACCTAATCAAGGGAACAGACAATTCGACATCACGTGTTATATTGCGCATTCTTTAAATTAAAGGTTTCTTTAGGTGTCAAGCTCATGAAGACCCAAACTTGCACTTGAAATATATTATGGAAGTGTATTCCCCTTTTAGCATTTCTCATATCTCACAAGAAACCATATGGTTGCGCCTATTCCTATTTTCTCTAATGGGTAAATTAGTGTTGTCGCTAAGATATCTTACCATCGGATATATCACATTGTGAGATGAATTTATTGATGCTTACTTTGATTTATAATTCCCACCAACAAAGATGCTGCATTTGAATGACAAAATTACAAATTTTCATTAATTAAATAGAGAACCTCTATATGAGGTATGGGAGAGATTTAACGGTAAACTTTTTCAATACCCCAACCACTAGGGGCCGGAGAAGAGGCTTCTCCAAATATTCCATCGGGCTTTGGATAAACTAAATAAAACCATGGTGGATAATGCGGCAACTGGGTCACTTATGAAGTTTTCATATAGAATGGCTTGAAACTTTCTTAAGGAGGTCACAAATAAAAATAAGAGGTGGCATACCTAAGACACCAAGGTAGCTAAATGGTCCCCTATAATCTCCTATGTTGATAACGAGAAAAGGAAGAAAGATGAAGAAAAAGAGAAAAATATGGCAAAAATGATTACACGACTAGAACTCCCTATGAAGCATGTGATGGGTGTACCTAGAGAAATGGTAAATACCATGGCATCCAAGGGATATGATGAAGAATAATCAAAGTATCTTATAAAGAAATTAGATACTCTGCTAACTATTCGGGGGGTTCCCACCTGGCCTACCCAAGGCAAGGTGGGAACCAAGGTTGGGCCTATCATGAAAGAGAACATGAATGGTTGGATAGGGGTATAGATTGTGATTGAAGGGACAAGGAAAGAAAGTATAATAGATATGTTCCCCCCATGACCGAATAAAGAGAAAAGAGTCAAACCCCATTGATTCCAAAAAATTCATAACTGGGGATGTGTAATGAAGAATCTTGTTGAGAGTGGAGGGGACAAACAAGATAGTTCGAGAATTAAAATGATAATTATCGCAAATTAACCCAATGGTTGTATCACACTCTTTCTAAATCAAATAATTTGAGACTAAAATTAGCCAAATCATCACTAAACTTAATGCTAGACAAAAAGGGGGCCTTCCTAGTGATATCATTGTGAATCCAAAGAATGATGCCCATGTATTAGTAATTATCAGTAAGAGTGGAAATGCCCTTGGTGATTATATGATTAGAGTTGAAAAAGAGACCAATAATTATAAAATAAGTATGAAGAAAAATCTTGTGGTTGATCCAAATGAGGAGGCTCCAAAGATTCAAGTAGGGGATGAAAAAGAACCAATGATAATTAAAGAAATGGTTGATGAGGAGGGATATGCTAAGGTAGTTGAGAATGGTGAACCACAAAGTGATCCACAACATATCATGAAAGTTCCCCCTCCATTGCCTTAAATACTCAAGAACATACATAATAATGTCAAATTTAAGACTTTTTTTAAAGCTTAGAAATCTTTCAATTAATATCCCATTGCAAGAGGCCATTTATCAGATTCTGAGATATGCTAACCTAAATAAGAAGTTGATATGGAAGAAACATCTTGTTGATGGTGAAACCATTGAGGTTACCCATGGGTGTAGCTCTATCATGATTAGTGCAATAAAAAAAAAGGAGGATCCTTAAGCCTTTACAATCATTTGCACCACAGGGACACTCAAATTTGATAAAGCCTTATTGACCTATGTGCAAGCATCAATATCATGCCATATGAAATACATAGATGACTTGGTTTGGGAACTCTTACTCCAAAAATAATGAGGCTATTGATGCCGAACCAGTCTATCAAGAGACCGGTTGGAGTTTTGTTTAAAGTTTTGGTAAAGATGGATTGCTTCAATCTTTCAGCAAACTTTGTTGTGCTTGATTGTGACATTGACCAAGAGATACCTATTATACTTAGGAGACCTTTCCTAGAAACCAGAAGAGAAATTTTCGATATGGAGCAATGAGTAATGAAATTTATGGTCCAAAATGATGAAGTGTCCTTTCAAGTATATAAGACCAAGAAACTACAAATGGAACTACAAGTGGTGTCCATCATTGATATATTGGACATGGAGCCAGATAATGATTCCATCGTGGACTCACTTTTAAAGTTGAAGAACATAATGTCGTGATGATAAATTAGGCGTCGGATGAGAGGCAACCCATTAATACCACAAAAGTGGACCATATTTTTTGAATTTTTAATATTAGATTATGTTTTAGTTTTATTTGTGATTAATCCATGAGATTGTGGTACTATGAAGTGTTTTGAATGATGTTAAGAAAGGGGAAGTGTAGTTGATTTGAGTAGTAGACCTAACAAGAGAAATTAGGGACCAAAAATAGGCCTCAGTTACCACGATCGTGGTATACGTTCCATCATAATTGTTGTAGCCACATGACTATGATCATAGAACTTTGATCATGATTGTGGTCAGGATTGGTTAAATAGACAGTTGGCCCTCATTTGCCCCATACTTCTTTTAATTTTTCTCTCAAATTGCACCCGATTGTGGTTATGTGTTGGGCATCAAAAGGTTTTTAAGCATCCACTCTACATCTCTAATCTGATATGTTCTTTGAATTCTCTCTTTGATGCTCTTGTGTAGGCCTTAGGACTCGTGTTGAAGGGATAGCCTACAACTATATTTTGTATGCTAAGTCCTTAGTTTAAGTGTGCTTGTTGGTATGCTTAGTTGTTGTAATTAGTGTTCTTACTAATGATGAAGTCTTTAGTACCCTAATTTTGTTCACATTTGATAGAAATAGTGTGTGCACACCAAGTGCTTAATTAAATGCCCAAAGGAATTTATATTAGATTTTCCATGTTCTAAGGGCATGATTGAGTACGTAGAGACTATGTTCCTTGTTCTTAATGTTAATTGTTGATGTGGAACATAAATTTTCATTTAAATTGAAAGTCTTATATTTTGAAAATTTTAATCTGATAGAGCCTCAGTTATTGTGATCGCAATTGCAGTTGCAGAACTGTTATCCCATTAATGCGATTGCTGCTAATTGGCCAATGATTATGGCATCTGAGGTTGTTTTCCAGCCTGGACCAAAAAATTTTCTAGTATATTTATTGGCCAAAACCTATCAAAACACCATCCCATAAATAACATGGCATAGTTTTCGCATAAAAATGATTGCTGATTAATACTATTGTGTGATTCTCAAATTTTCAAGGCTCAAGATGGGAGATTTTGAACAAACTTAGTTCATAGACCTAGAATTCCACACTTTACACTATGCTTACCTCCCCAAGAAAAAAATGCTCCTGGATAGAGAAAAATTCTTTGATAAGGCGCCAGAGAAGCTCTTGGCATTCCATGACAGACTAATAGCCCCAGGGTGGAACTGTTTAGCCCTAGATCTTTGTCGATAAAATGAACATTGGATAAGGTAGTTCTATGATAAACTTAGCATAGTGTATTTCTCAAAATAAGTTGTAAGGATCTGGGGAAAGAATGTTCATTTCAGGGCAAGTACATAACTGATCTTTATGGGATGCCAAACAAAGATATAGGATAGTTTGAGAAAAAGGGATATGAACCAGGGAGTTAGATAGATGAAAAATTATGTCTTGGAAAGGAGGTTCCTTTTAAAACTACAAATATAGGGATATCATTGAATAACTTCATAGTTGAGGAAAGGACATTGTTAGCCATTATTTATAGTTGAGTGTTCACATGCACAAAAATGACCTCCATTTTAGATGTATGAGCCCAAATGGTACTGTATACTAGACCACATTCATTTGAATTTTGGGCAACTAGTGATTTTGTATATAAGGAAGTTTAAGAACCTAGGTGGTGCACTACTCTTATTCACTTTGCTGATCACAGAATTATACAGGAGATCTATGGTTAAGGAGTATCCCAGAGACACTTGGGTACATCCAAAGAACCCCATTTATCCTCTTAAGATATAGGGTGAAGGAGAATCTAGCAAGAGAAAGAAGATGAAGATCGACTTTGATAGGTCCACAGATGAGGATATGGACAACTACAGACTATCAACAGCTGGGCCATTTGATGTGATCTCAGTTGAGATGAGGGTGATAAAGGATCTTGTGGTTGGGGTTCCTTATAAGCCGAGTAAGTCTTTCACCAGCCGTCACTATTATGTTGCTCAGTATAATTAAAAGAAGTACATAGAGGACCATAATAATTAAGGTTACACTATTTTTAGGCTTAATAAGGCTCTCTAACACATTCGTATAGGGATCTCAGGGACAGACATGAGAAGATGAAGAGGAGGTAGAAGATGAGAGATAAACTCTTTATAATGATGTAGAAGGGGGTGAAGGGCCTTTGAAAGGTCTTAAAACCCAAGAATAGACTTCCTTCTCTTAGAGATGACAGTGATGATGAGGTCTCAGCTACATGGTCAGATTCAGATGATACTGGAGGTAGTGGAGATGATTAGAGATTGAGGGTGAGGATAGTCTTTGAGGCAGTTACAGGGAGCCCTCTTTACTCTTTTCTTATGCTTTCATAGATGACAGGCTACTAGTTGGGGTGCCTGTCTTCGTATTCATTTATTTTGTTTGTATTATCAAGATATTAGTGAATGTTTTTATATTGATTTGAATGATTTTTATTTTGGGTTTTAATAAATAGGCACCTCAATGGTGCCTAGATTTATTGGATTAGTTGCTTGTTTCATTCTTAGATTTTTATATTTTCTTTATCATGTTTATAATAATATCGGATGAGTCTTTCCCTATGATAGATTGAGTGATGATATTCTTAGGGAAAAATCATAGTTATTGGGTTTGGAACCGTATATACAGGGGAAGTCTAAGTACCCATGGCATTAGAGTTATGGGATCTCCTTTATACCTATGGTGAAATCTGAGTAGCTATATGGTTTTCCCTTTTGGGAGCCAAAATTTAAGGTGTTGTCTTTGTTTGGTGCCATCAATGGAGAATTTTTCACTATCTACATGCGAAGAAAACTTCCCATCCATCAAAGAAATTTGGAAAACCAAGGGCATGGGACGTGAACAATTTTGTAACAATATTTTACCTCTTTTGGAAACCCCAAAGTCTTTAGTTTGTAGTATATGGAAAACACTTCCTTTTTCTTTCATAAGAAATGCAATTGAACCTCCTTGAAATGTTTGCATGCCACGTGCGGTGGGCATAATTATGTAATTCTCATGTGTAATTATATAATGTAGAACTTGTCTCGTTAGTATCTCAAGGATAATTGTGATTATGCTTGGTTGGTGAAATGTTCATAGGCCTTCTTTGTGATTATGCTTGGTTGGTGAAATGTTCATTAGTTTCGTATTTTGAGCCTTCAAGCCTTTCTTTTGAAACCATTTAAAGTTTATCCCTCTTTTGAACCCTACCCTCGAACTTAAAATAAGTGAAATTTAAGGTCAAATGTCTACATTGGGCATGGTAAGTCTTGGAAGAGGTGACCATGGTCCATGATTTGTAAGTGGATGCCTAAAAAGCTAAGCCAAAAGGGAAAGTAAAAAAGTGAAGAAGAAGAGAATTATCAAAAAAAGGAATAGCATAGATTGCAAAAGAAATAGTTGAAAAAAATGCTTTCAAAGATATGGGTAAATCAAACTAGTGAAGGTAGGCATGTGTAAATTTCTTAAACAAATGAAGTGGTTCATGGTCAAAAGTGGGTTGGATAGTTTGATGAAAATGTTCAAGGAGGGTGAGTCACTTTGTTCCAAAATGTTATCATACCCTTCCTGAACCTACAATACAAGGTTGAAAAAGCCCTTTGAGATCTCCAACCAAGTGTATTCATAGTAGTGGAAATTGAAAATAAGGGCAAACATATTGTATAGTACTTGTTAGCATTAATAGATTCTTTGTTAGAGTAAGTGTTTGTAGTTAAATTCCTTGTTGTATAATATATAATTTGGTGTGTGGGATTTTCTTTTTGTGAGGATGGATATAGACTAATTGGGGTACGTGACATTGTCATCTTTCAAAAAATGAGGCAAAAGAAGTGTAGTAGAGTTACTATCGACAGAGAGTAACTTCTAGAAAGTTAGTGATTGTTGCATTGTTGTTCTTTGAAGTCTTTTGCATCTTTTAGATTGTTCTTAATGTTTAGGGTAGTTTTAAGAATAGCTTTGACCATGCTTGAGAGCTACTTATTGGTATTAACCAAGTTTGAAGTCATTGTCATCGTTTGGACATATAAATAGGCTTACAATTGCACAGTCTTATTAAGTAAGAAGTAGTATTGCTTGAGGAAAAGAAATGGTTCAAGTTTGGGTTGTTGATGAGTGGTAAATTAATAACTCATTGACAACAAAATTTTTGCACGCTACTATGATTAAATAGTGTTAGTGAGATGAATTTGTCATTTGAATTCACTAATTCCCACGTTTTGCACGTATATAAGTAATGGGAAAAAGAAGAAGTGAAGTGATATAAAAAGAGATCAAAAAGGGAAGAAGTAGAACAAAATATGGAAATTAGGACCAGGAACTAACCTTCAGTTAATGTGATTGTGGTTTGAGGGTCGTGATCACGACAAACCCAAATCAGCCAACTGTAGCAATCACAATGTGTTCACCATGATTGGTGGGATCTGTAATTGCAATCAAGCACCAGCGATCTCAATAAAGTAGAAAATAGCCCAAGGCGGTTTTGTAATTTCCCACAGCTAATTCAAAGTTTCTATACGATCAAAGCCCTTTCATTTTTGGTATATGATAAACTAGAATTTAAGTTTCGTCTTAGTAAAAAACACTACTAAATTAGTCAAATTCTTGTATTTAATTTTCATAGGATTTTTGTTTTAATTGAAGATAGATTTGATAATATACTCGCTTTGCAACTTCAAATAATGCATTGAATGAAAATTTTTAGATATTTCTTTTCTCAAACATCATGAGTAGCTAAACATCTATCTTGGTGTTATGTTGCAATAGGTTACTAATATGTGTGGGTTTTAATTATTAGTGTAGATTCTTGGTTAATGATATTGGATTTCACTAATTCTTGCTTATTGAATTGAAATCTTAGGGTGAAACCACCAAATTCCCAAAATCTCACACCATCCTTGAAAGAGAGATGTAGGTATGCTTTTGAATCCTATATCATCCTTGAAAGAGGGATATGGGTAGTAAGGTATTAGTGAACAATAGCTAGATGTTAACTTATGCCTTTACATTGTCATAGAAATAAGATGGATTGTGAATTTACTATGTCTGGGGCATTTTCCTAGAAATGGGGATGCCCAATTATGGTTTTAAGTGGATTTTTTTCCACACCCATGATGTATCCGAAAGGTTCTATGGGTAATATTTTTGGTGTTTGGTGAAAAACTAGCATCTAAACCTTAGCCAAGCCTGCCCATCTGGTCATTAAGTAGAATTTGCATTTGATTATCATGAATCCAGGCATTATTTTTCCCTAAGAAGACAAAATTCCAAGACTATTCTCCTATTGGAATCTTATCTACATTTGTTCCTCTTAATTGGTAGTTTGAGCAGATTTTGTTAAAACAACCTGCCAAACCATACCCCTCAAATTTTAATTTATGTCTTTCATTACATTGACATTTTAGGTATATCTTTAGTAGCTCTCAACACCCATAGGATTTGAATACTAGTTACACTCCTCATGGACTCTACCCCAACTCAAGTTAGGTTAATATATCTGATAACGATCACCTTGACCATAAATCATGGAGTGATTAAAGCATAATCAATTATTTCCTATGGTTTAAAATCAATTATTGCATGACCTTATACTCAGTTTATTTAGTACAATATTGTTAAATTAGATGTTTATTTGCTTAGTCATTTCATTAATTGACATTCCATCGTTTCAGACCCAGTATTTATACATGGCCCTCAGTTTTGTTCTACTTGTTTTTATACTATAACTTTCCAAAATATCACTGCACATCAATGTGTTTGTATTTTATATAGTGTCATTATACTACTGTTCAGCTCCTTATATTTTGTTTGAAATAAATTTTATCTTATAGTTTTTAGTTAGCATTCAGTATAATTTTCTAGTATATTTAGCATTAACTTTAAATTAAATATAATAGTTATGCTTCTACCGCTTCCCAATTTACATAAATGTTTTAGCTCATGATTAAGAGATCTTACTATACATTACAATATTTGTGTACATACATATTTTAAATGCATATTTCAAAAAATACCTTCCGTCCTCAATTTCAAAGAATTTTTTTAGTGGTTTCATGACTAGCACATATCTCATATACAACGTACATTCCAAGATACAGATCTCATACCTTTTCTTTCTATGTTTTTAATGTGATGTAGATTCAGGTACTTACTATTAGAATTATAGTCAGGATGATCATAATGTCTAGCTAGCAGGTGATAAGTTCTCTTACTTCAAGGAATCAAGTCAACTGCAGTTCTAGTATTTCATTTTTCTTATTCATATGTACTACTTGGGGATAGCTAGGGGTTATGTATCTGCTACCTATAGTTAATATTAGTACAGTCTTTGTAGGTAGTCAGTTAAAGTTATCTTAATTAGTTTCTCTCTCTTTTAAGGATAGATGTTGAATATAAACTTTCATATAATAAATGTATTTAACTAGTAGATTATGTGATTATATTTTGAATCTGTCAATTTAGCTCTTTTATAAATTTTAATTAGTTACTCATTACTAGGCTAGTACTAGGGGTTACCATTAGATCATTTGTAGTTCTAAGCACTGTGTTATGACTCAGAGGTAGTCTAAGACAATATGGTATTAGAGCCCAAGTTTCAAGTGTTCTAGGTTGTTTATGAAGCTCTATCTAACAGAGACTTACAAAATGGTATCAAGATGTTTGTACTTTGGTTTGAGAGGCTACAGTACCTTTATGAAATATTTCTGCTTTGTCATATCTCAGATCGTGCAATATAGATATTCACTGTCAAATTTATATTTATCCAAGCATTTCTCTATTTAGACTTACTATGCCTCATTTTTAGGTAATAGAAATAGTCAAGCTTAAATTTCTACTAATAAAATTTTCTCAAAGTATATCTAAAGACTATTGTGAGATTATACACAATCTTGGGAGGATCCTATCGGTTCCCTTTTAATTTAGAATTTTGAAAATTTTTACACATGTGCATGAAAATCCTATGTTGAGCCAAAGTCACGTGTGCTCTTAGATCCCTACTCAAAATCCTTTGACAGAATGACCTAGAGTTAGGAGCATAAGCTTACATGTGTAGTGGAAATATAGTGTTGATAGTGTTTAACTATTTTTAGTATATGGATTTATGTATCTATTAAGCCTGCAGGACGTTCTTAGACTTTTTCATAGCATTATGAAAGAGATTTGCCAGTTAAGGGGACTTTGAGTATATCCATGCGATAGTAAGGATTAATCCCATGTAGTGACCAAAAAGATAGAAAATCTTCTTAAAGTTGAGTATGTTAGTAAAATTTTGAGTGAACTTGTGTTTAATGATTCCTATCCTGTTGTAGTAAGTTAGTATAGTTCATGAAAAGTTATGGGGATATCTACATTAATAGTTAGAATTTAAGGTTAGATAGTAGGTGATCTAGTTAATAGAGAGGAGATTTTTGAATCCAAAATGAAATAAAGGTGTGACCAGGGTATTGTGATACTCCAGGAGATTCTAAATTAGTAAGATTTTAAGTAATTGTATGATGACTATTGAGGCTTTAGAAATTTAAGAGTTGTATCGCAAAAGGAAGTACTAGAAGTAGATTTTACAATTTCAGATAGTCTTTTAGGGAAATTTAGTAGTTATGAGTATATTTATACCCCAACAACTAGTGTCAAGTGATTATAAATCAATTTATAATTTATTGAATAAGACCATGTACATAGAATAATGGCTTAAGAGTAAGGGGGAGATTATATTACAAAGGACCAAGTTAGGTTTTGCGATTTTAGTAGGGATGATAGTGAGTTTTGGAACAACACTAAGGAAGGTAGATACCAGACCCATTCTTATCTTAACATATTTTTTATACTTAAGTCATTAAGACACTCTAATAACCCATCCATAACCCAGTATATTTTTATACTTAAGTCATTACGAAACTCTATTCTTTAATTGTATGTCGGCACCATGATGATAACTCATTTTTTACAACTCAGACTAGAATCATGTACATTCTTAATTACTAGTATAATGAGTAATAGTTCACCCAATAGTATGAATCATACACTACGACTCTATGAATCCTAGTCCTATGTGCTATAAATCATGACTCATGAACTTATATTTTACGGTATTTTTAGTTCTAGGAACTCATGGTACATCCCTAATCACTAGTCCAATCAAATTACGTCATTTATGCTCTCAAATCATATATTTTGAACAAATTTGTTAATATTATAATTTACCACTCGGTCCCCAGTTGCGGATCAAATTTATGAAAATTTGTAAGTCAAGATTTCTTAATATTCCTTTTATTCTAGCTACTCATGTTCTAGTTTTTTAGTGATGCTTCTCATGTTTTGAGGGTGATGTTTATAGAAGTAGAGTAATATACTTAAATGAATTGTTGATACACATGTTGATAATTCTTTATGGTGGTTAGTAACTCTACGATTATAACTTAAGTTTAATTGTTTCAGGAAGCAAGAAGAAGTGTACATTTGAGGGTGATGGCTCCAAGTGGATTAATAATATAGATTTTTGTAGTTAATATTAGTGTTGTCCTTTTATTTGTAGAGTTTTGTATTTCTGAGTTAAGATTTAGTAGAATGATATCATTCAGCTTTACTAGACTTAGCCTTTAGCAACCTTGAACTATTTAATTTGATGAAAATTTGTAGTGAAACACTCTCTGGAAGCTAGATACCATATACCAATATATGTTCGGTGTTAAATGGTATGATCATACTATGTCTTTGTCTACTTGAAATAGCACAAAAACTTGAAAGGTTATAAATTCTACCTCCTAGGAATTAAAGGACCCTATGATTATGGGAAGAAACAACAATCGTACGAAGGTTTGTGGTTCAAAATTTTGTCTTGTCTTGAACTTTGAAACTATCAACCAAGGTATGATTCTTGTAAGATCCCACGAGTCATACCATTTCTCTCCTGATAAAGTCTAGAGAAGCCTCAGTTCCAGCCTCTAACCTATGAGCAGAAATCATGATTGTCTGTAGATCCCATGATCGTGGCATGATTTATCAGTAACATTTCATAAAATTTTAGAGTAAGAGTGTCTCATGATGAAATCTACGCCATTTACTATTTTAAGAACTCAAATCAGCAAAACAAAATCCCTATGTTAAATTCTTAATTCAAATATCTCACTCAGGTCATTCCAAAAATTACTCATTCCCAAATGCTATTAGAACCTCTTATAAGTATTGTTTAAGGTAACAAATATTCCTTTCTCAATGACTCTCATCACTTTATAGTTCTACATAACTGTTCATGCTAGGGATGCTTCAGTATGAGTAGATTCTTGATATGAATTAGTCCTCATAGCCAGCAACTTAATTTTAAGATTAAACAAACAAGTTTATGTAGTTTCCCATCTTTCCTTCTAGTTATACTCTCTTGAGTCGCTATTTATGCCTATTCCATCTGAGCTCTTACATATATTTTTGTTATATTTAAATACAGTAAGGTCTTATTCCTTGCCTTAACTTAGTTCAAGGCAACCATTTCATCTTTACTACTTCTCTCAATCTCATGTAACTCATTTGCGCACTTGTCTTAGTATGCATTAATAAATTTAGTCCAATCCATATTTTAGTTAGAAACTCAGTTATCATATTAAAATTCATATCTCAAAGTTTACTATTATGAATGCATCTTTTTATATTCTTTCATCTTAGTTGTCTTCATTCAGGGATAAATGATCTCGGGGGGGGGGGGGGGGGAGGGAGGAGGGAGGATATTGTAACACCTCAAAAATTAGAGCAAAGATTAGAATCATTTGTCAGGTAAAGGTAGAATCAAACCTCGTTTTTAGTTGTATGATAAGTAATTTAGACTTGTATTATGGCCAGAAGTAACTCCTAACACATGGCCAAGTCAAAACATCTCTTACCGATTGATTTCTTGAGAAAAATCTTGCATTAGTCAACTTCAAATGAGATTAAATCCTATATTCTGAAAAATTTTTGAGCTCCTAACTAACCAAATGATAGATATTGAATTATATTTTCTTAAAAATAAACTTTTTCTTTAATTCAATATTCAACTAGAAAGTTATGGCCATTTTACCAAGACAGTGTCATGTTGTTATATCTTGTGACCCATACCATGACCAAAATGCCAATACAGGGTTTGATTCCACAATCTTGGAATGGTCTCATCTGATAAAATTCCGTCACCTAAAAATTCCCTATATAACCTATGATTCATTACTAGGATCGTGGTAGGGTCCCACACTTATGGGGGGGTCCGTTTGGCATCGAAAATTAAAGTTTTCTTCAAAATTCTTAGAGGGGTATTCTTGACCTATCCTACATTTTAACCTCTTAAACTATGTCGTTTAAGATATCCTAAGGATTAATATAAAGGGTAACTACATCTAATCCCTTATTTACCTCACAACACATGATACTACTCAGAGAAACATGTGATTTCCTCTTCTCCAAAGTAAGAAATTAGAGCACTTTATCATCAAACTTAAATCCTCCAAACATTAGTTCAAGAATCCAAATTAATAAATATGTGGGTATTTAATGAGGATCTTCTTTCATCCGTAGGCTCAAATTATTATTTTGTTTGTGAATTTTATGATTTCGATAAACAAGGATTTTTACCAGATTATGACTCCAAACATAAATTAGGTCACCCATGATATATTTTATATTCATGAGATTGTTTCATTGATTATTTTTGATTTATTAGGGCTATATTATATCATTGATGTTATTCTCCAGTCCATGCATAATTCACGTGACATTAGTTAAGCTTTTAATTATATAGTCAAGATATATAAGATGTATTAGTTTTCAATAATATTAAGCACAATTTATCATGATTTAAAGGATTTCAGTCAATATTATTTTGATAGGAAATTCTTCCAATGAAACTTCTTATCTTTACAAACATGTCACTTTATGGCTCACAGTACATTTTTTTTAGACAGGGACGTTACCCGTGGCTCTCACCTCCCGTGGTGGTCAGAGTTTGATTCGCACACCACCAATACTTATAATAAATTAAATTAAAAGAAATACAAAAAGAGGTACATAGACCTTTCCTCCAATCCTGTGGTGGTTCATAGTCAACTATCCTACTACGGCCGATCAACTCATCACTTATACTAGAAATGAAAACTAGATCTAAGAACCTAGAAGAGAGGAATCCTCTTAGTACAATATAATCAAGGAAGGCATAAATAAGGGAGACTCGCCCCGTACAATGTAAGAAAAAAATAAACAAAACTAAACCATTTCATAAAAGCTATAAACTAGAGAGAATAACATAGATGAAGATAACGAGAGGAGATAAGCGAAACAAGTGATAACAAGTGCAAGAACCTCCAACTTACATCTAAGATCTCTCTACAAAAGAAAAGATGTCTTGAAAGAGATTTTTTTGCCAAATAAGAGAGTTCGACCAGATGGTTCTTTTTTCTCCCTTACCAAATTCCACACTGATGAATAAAGAAATTACCACTCAAATTATGCTTTCTTATAGCTGAATTAGCTATACGTTCTTTATATGTGAACTCATTATTGTGTATTTATGAACAAGAGCAGAGGCGCCAATTGTCTAACCTTTTCTTCTTTTTAACCCATCAACAAGGAATTTCAAAATAATAGTATTATAAAGCCTTGGTATATAGTTAATATTCAAAGAAATAAGCCCAACTCAAGGCCAATCATCCCACTATGAACTACAATCTCCCGCCTTCAAGTGTTGTTGAATGTAATTTTCAGCTTTGACTTTATTGATCATCTTGTGATTCTAAGTAAGAGATTGACTGGTATACAACTTTTTTCTAATAGGATTTGATATTTTGCAATACTTAAAACTTAGAAAATCACCCCAGAAAGATTTCTTGGAGCTAAAAGTCCCCCATTGGTTATATTGCAAAACTAAGAAAATATCATCAAGGATTTTAACACCAATACATCCTTCTTCATACGGAAAACTAAGAGTTCCTCAAGATTCGCATTGGTACTTATTATTTTCCTTCTCTCTTCCCCAAAAGAAAATCCACAATAAATCTCTTAATTTGCTTAAGAGTTGTAGAAGTAGGAGAAACCGCTAAAATAATATGAATCAGGAGATATTGAATAACCAATTTTACCAAAGCAACTCTACCTCCATAACTCAACATATTTGTTTGCCAACCTTTGTTTTTTTCTGTCAATTTATCCACCATTCCCATGAAGTAAATGATTCCTTGACACCCAATTACAAAGGACATTGCAAACAAGTAATGTGACTATCTTTGCGACTAAAGCCCATAATCCTCTTTACCCTGTTAAAATCATCAACCAATGTTTTAGTATGCATCATATAATTGTTCTTGTCTTTGTTAATCAACTTTCGGGAAGTCTCTTGATATGTCAAATCCATTTTCATGATAAGAAAAAGTAAATTCTTAGTGGTGGATGTAAATATGATTGCATCATCTGCGGAGCTCTAATGGGTCATATGAGGCCCATACTTCCCCATGTAAAACCCTAAATATACTGATCATTTAGATTATTCAACAATATACTCAACACCTCCACAGTAAGAATGAAAATTGAAGGAGAAATGGGATCTTCTTGCTTACCTTTTGTATTATGAAAGTATCCTTATCTTGAATCATTCATGAAAACTGAGTACAAATTATTTGAATTATCCAGCATATCATATCAATAATAATCTCTCTAAAACTCATTTTCTAAAAAATAAGACAAATATGTGAAAAAGAAACCATGTAATATGGTTTGGCCATGTATAATTTTATAAGCACACTGTCCCCCTCCTTTAGCTTATTGATGCGCTGAATAGTCTCTTTTGCAACCATAATATTCTCTAAAAAGTTTCTCCCTTTAACAAACCTTGACTGAATATCTAAAATAATAAGAGGAAAAATGAGAGCAAGTATGAGGCAAATAAGCTTGGAAATAACTTTGTTAGTATGTTACTAAGACATATAAGCCAGAATTTTGACAACTTATTAGGATTCTCCACTTTAGGTAGAAGAACAGAACAAGCATGAGAGAAATATTTAGGCACTGAATGACAACAAAAGAAATATTGCATCACCTCTAGCAAATCCTTATTGATCACTTCCCAAAAAGCTTGAACAAATTTTCCTGTCATACCATCAAGACCTTCCACATAAGTAGGACTCATGAAGAACTCAACCTTTTTAAACTCCTACAAAATAAGCATTTTTCATAGCATCTAATTATAGTTTTCAATGATAAACCTGGGTATATATGTAAACACCAACTCACTTATAAAATTTTATTCTACTATAAAATACTCTAAAAATATGAAAAAACAGCCTGGCGATGCTTTCATCCGCTTCAATTATATTGCCATGGTCATCACTGATTTTATGAATAAACAACCTTTTTCTTCTTTCTCTATAATAGCATCAAAATACTTGGAATTATCATCTTCCTCTCGAAATAATTAAATATATTGCTTAAGGATGGATTATTCAAGTTTGAAAAAGATAATGTATTCAGCCTGCACACAATTAAGCTTGGTTGTATTTTAACTAGCGTTGTTATTTAAAATATCATCTTCTGTAATTCAAAACTTTTCTTCAAACTCTATGACATTAGAAAAAATATCACAAAGTTCACCTTTTTACCAATTGCTCAAAGTAATGGAAACCTTTTCCAGATTTATATGAAAACACCACCTAGAATTTCCTTTAACTGGTCAACTCCAACAAGCTTTAAAAGTGTCTAAAGAGTTGGGATTATCAACCCAACAATTAAGAAACTTGAAGTACTTGATCACTTCTTCTTATCTCTAAACAATCTCAATGTTAGAAAGATGAGTAATGGCTGATTGCGGCATTTTTTCAAACCTTAGATCATTAACCATAGTCCGATCCAACTTCTTCCATATTCTATCATCACCATCTCTATTGTTGTACCCTGTGAAGCTATGACTATGAAAGCCCAAATAAGTAAGACCAAATGCTTCAAAGCACTTTGATAAATTTAAAGATTTTATTCATATTGTAAGGTTGTCCACCAAAGTTTTCCTCTATGTCAGTAATCACATAGAAATCACCTAATGTACACCACAGTGTAGCATTAATGGACACCTATAACCTTTTTTCCCACAAAGGTCTTTGCATATAATCTCGAAACCATTCATACATAAAAGAGTTAAGATAACTGATAGGATAAGAAACATGTTCAATTTCACAAGTAAATTGTTGTTCATATTGATCAAGAATCCTGCAAATAACATCTTGAGTCAAAAAACCCAAATTTTTTCATTGCAATTACAAGAATCTCAATCCATTTAAAGTTTCGCTCTATAAAATAAAGAAGAGAATTGTCTGAAAATTGTTCAAGAATAATGATCATTGAGAGATTATGAAAATTCTTGAGATTAAATTTTCTTTCCAAAGAACCCTGACAATTAATCATCATTGACACTTTTAGATTAAGATCTTGTTCTTATTCTATCATTATTGATAGAATTGATACTTGATTATTTGGTTGATTTTTTTTTTTGATTTTTTATCACTAGGAGATAAACCACCTTTGTTTGCAACATTCTAAATATTTTCTTGTAATCTATGATTCAAAGGACCAAAAACTTAAATCAAATGTTCATTATTGTCCTCACCTTCAACAAGTTCATCCACAAGGATATTATCAACTTCATCTTCTAAATGAATGACTTTGTAGTCATCATTTTCATCTTCATCTAAGATAACTTTTTTGTTGAGAGTACAAATTTCTTTAGGGCTTTCATATTGTATAAGTGGAATATCAAGAACATCTTATTGTTGGACCAATACATACTTTTTCTAACTCTACTGAACCTCATTTTGTTGTTGTTGTTCCTTTTTATCTTATTTTGTTTTAATGGTATGTCGCCTCTTTTGACTGGGAGCAAGAGTTGATTTGTTGTTGAGACCATGAAAAGTACAACCCTGAACCTCTATAGATTTTTCAAAACTATCTAAAGTAACCCTTTGAGTTTTAATATTCAAATTCACCATCCCTGTTGAATAATGCATTTTCATAACCTTATTTTCATACTTTTGGACAACCTGAACCTGATTAGCATTATCTAAAATATCTAAAGCATTCTTTGGAGTTTCCATATTTAGCTGTATATTAATACTAATACGATCATCCAAAATTTAATATTTTTCACCTTTTAAATAATCACTATAATCAGCTTTACCCATATTATCTCTCTGAACAAGTTCTAAATCCTGAACATTCACCTTTGTACAAAAGACTTCACTAATAAATTAGATAGTACCTCTATATTGACATTCAATTCAGTACCTTGTTGTTTCAGTATAGTGGTAGTAGGAGTTTTGAAGTTTAACCCCTACCCTTGTACACCCCTTCTTGCATTTTAGTTTTATTCTCTTGAACATTATCCTCAGCCTCATTAACTTCAACAACAGTCTAACAAAAATAGTAAAACTATTAGGGTGGGTTCCATGGAGCATTGAGTCAATACCTGAGGTCCTTTTTGGGAGATTTCACATACTTGAATCATTTTAGGTTGAGTTCATTCAACTTCAACCTTATCTGTTGTGCTTTCTTCTTTTTTTTTGAGATAATATCAACATCTAAATCAACTTAAGCAGCAGTACTGGTAACATTTTCCATCGATTGCTTCTCAGCAATTTTGTTGTGATTGTTGATCTTTTGATCTCTTACATTTTTTATGGGATGTGGGATTACCATAATTAAAAATTGAAATATGAGGTCGGTGGTATCGACTCTGGACTCTAGATTTAACTTCATAATTATTTGGATTTTTCTCATTAGAATTAGAAATCATACCTGATGTCATTTGATGTTTTTGCTATACATTTCAAACATCCTAAACCTTAATCCTTGGCTTTATCTTTAGTTTTTTTGCACTATTTTCAACCACTTTGTCTTTTTCTGTTTGCTTGACTGATTGCTATCTTTATTACTAGGTCTTTGGGGGTGGGATTATCATAAATAATTGTAGTATCATAGGGTTGGGTTTGCTAATTCTACACTCCAGAATCAACATTACATTCTTTAGGATTTTTTTGTTAATTTAAAAATTCAAACCTTCTTGTTGCTTTTGCTAATTTTGTTGATTTGCTAAATGATTACTTTGAGGTGATCTTTGCCTGAAAACTTGTTGGTGATTTGCTCTTTGAATTTACTGATTTTTCGGATGATGTTGGTGCTGTTGTGGTTGAGCATTCCTTCAACCTCTTCTTCTTTGAGTTTTCCTATAATCCGAAGAAGATATATTATTGTTTCTTTTCAGTTGATTCTTATTATTTATGATCATAGATGCTGAATTTGAAGATTCATTTTTCTGAACATTTTTACTGTCACCATAAATCTACTGCAACGTACTATTTTTCTTAGATTCTTCCATTTCTTGTTTTGCCTTAGCTTTATAATATTTCTTTTTAACAGTACAATCTATACCATGATTCCCCTAATGTTTTTAATAATAACAATAATCAGGTACTCCCTCATATGGAATATTCTGCCACATGCCTTCACCATTCTCATGTTCAATGTACCCTATCCATACATGAAGAGATCTATCTTTTGTAAGGTCAAGAAAAATTTTAACTTTAAAAACACTTTCTCTTGTCTTTATGTAAGCTGATAAATCAAGGAACAAGGCTTTGCCAATAGGATATAATAAAGGAGCAATAATTTCCATGAAATAATATTTCCAAGGTAATTCTAGAAAAACAATCCAAATGGGAACTAGAAAAGTTTTAATACCGAGTTTAAAAGTTGGAGTCCAAAGCTAACCTCATCATTTGTCCTTCAATATATATTTTTTCATAAGACCACATGGTAAAGTGATCATATTCACTGTCCAAGTCAATGTATAAATGTCTAGCATTAAAATGAGTTTACTCAACACTACCTCTAAGCTTAGTTTTCTAGATAAATTGTGTTCAAATATTTTCTATTTTTGCATAGTATTAGCAAACTTACCAATAAAAGTCTACTTACATCTTTCAGAAACCTTTACCTTCCAATCATCAGGTTTGAAAACTACAACTAGTAGCCATTGTTTGGTTGTAATTTTAGGAGGATCAATATCAATGACAATCACCTTCATTGCTTCTTGATCCAGCAACTTAGTCACCCAAGCATAAGATACGATAGGAACATTAAGACCGAGAATTCTATTATACTAAGCATTATGTTAAAGCTTTTTTTTGTTTCCTTGATTTGAAGTTTTCATCATTTTCCTTCGTTTTAAAAGGAGGAGGAGTAGACATGATTATCTCTCTCACAATTTCCCACAACTAACTTACTAACCACTTTGAAGTTATTCATTATATGATACATAGAACTAGACTTAGTAAAATTATTGGACACTTATATGGGTTTACTGTTAGGAACATAAGGTTTAGGAAATGATTTTTGAACTCTCTCCATATTTTTTTGCTTATTCTAAATCCTAACACCTTTATCATGACTGGCATGCTTATTTTAAGAATCAATCTCCTTTGAAACATCCTTACCAGTGTTCAAATCCTGAGCTTTTTCCATATTATCACCCATTTGATCACTAATTAGCAATGAATTATAGGAATCACGTAACTTACATCTTAAGAGTTCTTTCCTACATCTTCTGACTTGTTGGAATCAGAAATTTCTTCCCTTAATTAGTAATATTAATAATTTCATTCGAAACCCTAGTTTTCAAATTAGTTGTGACTTATGGATAATTTGATGGGGCTTTTGTGAAATTCATCTTCTCTATATTAGAATTAACAGCTAAACATTGATCAATTTCATTCACATTACTCTGAACACCCTGCTCTTCGCAATTGCCGAATTTCCATAAATAAAACTAGTAGGATTAGAGCATACATTTGATGGGGATTTTGTTATTTATACACTTCCAGCTACATGTTGCATAGAATCACTTTGAGAATTTTGAAAATTATCCCTTGATTTCATATTTTCCACTAATGTTGGTAAATATGGGATTGAAACCTTAATTTTCAAATTCAAATTATTAGAAATCAAACCAATTGGGGATTTTGTATTAAAATTGTTGCTTACCTCCCCAAAATTTGAATGCAATAGAAATTTTTTAATTTTGCCAAAAAATATTGGGTCGGCAAAATTCTAAACTTTTCTGGCAGTGTTTCCACTTTCTTTATGCAAATTTAGGACCGAGAAAGGGATGGTTTGGATGGAGTTAACTCCTTGACAACTAAATTCATTCAATTTGTCAATAATTTATTCACAAGAATGCTGAATTTATGGATTCAAATTTTGGTGTTCATTGTCGCACTATAAATTTCCCCATTCTCAATTTGATTGTATGGGTTAGTTTGATCCACTCTGTCACCATTTATTATTGATTCCTCATTATTTGGCACAAATTTATGAATATTTGATCACACATCACTATCAATTTAGGTGAATCAGTGATCAAATCAAAATTTTCACGATTCTTTTTAAAATCACCTAAAATTGGGTCTGTCAAATGTTCTTTACATACAAAATATATTCCACCGCTTGATATCATTCCAATATCCTTCGAATATTCATTGAAAATGATTTTTTGGATCAAATTCCATTGCTCATTAGAAATATCCCCAACTACTGCTCCAATCTTTTTTAATTTTGAAAGTTGTGAGATGAATTTGTGAAAGATTCCTTTTGGGATGGTTATACATCATTAGTGTGATCATGTTGAGACTGGTCCGATGGACAAAAAAACTCCACCTATGGCATAGAATCCATTCCCTAGGAAAGTAGTAATGAAAATTCAAGAGAGAAGGGAGAGAATTTAATATAGAAAGAAAAATTCTAGAAAATGAAAAGCAATAAGCTTTAGGGTTTTGCTCCCTGTACATTGATAATCAATATTGTAGACCTAAATTATGAATTTTCTTAATTATATTCAGATTATAGAATTTCTATTAATAGTTGCATTTTTTAGAGATGACGGGTTATGAAGACATGATAACTTATGATTTCATGCATTGTCATTTAAACACTCATCCTTCAGTTTTTGTGATTTAGAATGTTTTCTGATAAGTACTTATACGTCAGTCTCAAATCATCAGTATTATTAAGATATTCACTATATAAGCTTCTATTTAGTTGGAAGTAGTACTTATCACCAAGCGGATGCAGTGATGAAGTCTCACCCGTCAGTTAGGTTGAGATTTTTTGTAGAAGTCCTTAAGCGCAAGATCTATGATGCCTTTGTAGGTTCTTAGGGGTTACCTATCAGACTAGGCTTGACACTTTAGTCTTTTGGACATCACTTTAGTGGTGCCATGTCAGATCCCCATTTATATCCTGGCATTGTATACTAGGCCCTTTTTGATGGGGATTATATATCAAATTCCATGTTTTGCTCACATGGTTATTGTTAGTTAATAGTATATCCCATAGTTCAAATTCAATTATTGTATGACTTTGTAATTAGTTTATTCAGTATAATATTGATCCGTTATATGCTTATTTACATGGTAATTACATCAATTCACGTCGCATAATTTCATACGAATTATTTATACGTGACCCTCTATTTTGCTCTATTTTCTTTTTTACTATGACTTTTTAGATTATCACTGTACATTATTATATAGATATTTTATTTAAGTGAATTGTACTATAGTTCAGTTTCATGCATTTATTTTGCAACATAGTTCATCTCTTTGTTTTTAGTTAGTATTCAGTATAGTTGTATAACATACATAGCACTAACTTCAGATTCATTATAATAGTTATGGGTCACGATCCGAGACGAGGCCCTAAGCATAATGGTTGTCTCAAACCAATAAAAGTTCAACAAGGCCCCTTAGAATTCTATCACAAGAAGAGTTATAATGAAAGTAAGGGAATATAATGAAATCAAGTGGAATCCTTCAAATTAAATAAAACCGTAATCAAATAGTCTGAAATACATACTAGAAAAACATCCATCAAAACATGTTTAAAAAGCCTCAAACATAAAGAAATTGTCTAGGCAGGGACAAGGCCTCGGCTATACCATAACTCATAATACTAAACATTCAGAATAAATCATCATCGGACAGAATGAGGGCTCAACAACTTTGATGATGTCTAGACAAACCCTAGTGCTGCACTAGACATTGAGAATGTGTCTCTGAACCTACATTATGAAATGATGCAACCTCCTGGGGACGGTCAATACTTGGACTAGTTGGAATGTAGAATAGCCGAAACAAATAATACAAAAACATAATGATATTAAAATCTTTGGAAAAGTATATTACAGGGTTAAAAGCCAACATATCAAGATATAAACAAAGACTATTTTAAATATGATTACTTAGACTCTATTCTCATTTTCTATAGATTGGCATTCGAAAGATTTTTGTAACCATACGTGCTATATGGGACAAACTTTAACTCATCGCCCAAGCACCCAATCTATATTTGCTGATAGGTTTGGAATTTGAATTAAGATATACAAGGCATAGAGCAAGTATACTATCATAGGCCTAACCATGGCCTGACCATAACGGGTATCTCAAGTCACTAGGGAACGGGGACCACCCTCGTGGCCTAGTCAAATTGAAAACAATGTCTAATAGTGGTTGAATTCCAAATATATAAATAGATATGATATAAAATATTATAGGAATCTAAGATAACTTAATATCTGACAACAAATAACAAAAACCATTTGAGTCCATAGCAATATGCACAAACCCTTTAAACAATACCAAAAGCCAATTTAAGTTAGGACATGCCCATGTCTCTAACAATGACAATGATAATGTTAATGAAAATATAGAGTCTACTCTTCTACTCTACGAAAGGAAACTAATGAAACGATTAATTATTTGGGAGAATAAAAGCTCACCACTTCACCACAACAACTGACGAACCAAGGCGATCCACCTAACACTATGCAGAAAAAGTAAAAGTATCTCCAATGCCTACATCGGGTGGGGGATAAAGTGTCTAGAGATAGTTAGTTGGTTGAGCACTAGCATGTAACTCAGGTACAGGGGATAAACTAATGCCAAGTCAAACCCAATTCAAATCCCTGTGAATATCATCATATACATACATAAATAATATGTCAGGATAGGAAACAAGGATTATTATGTACTTTAAAATAATTAGCCTGGACTGTGTAGCATAATTGTCATAATAAGAAACCCAATGGCTATATGGGTCAAGCTCTCCCTTAGTTGAAAGTGCCCTAGTGCGTGTGGCTACATAAACCAGAGAATAATCACATAATCATATTCACTATAGGGGACTCGAACCTCGTGGTATCTACCAAGAATGGCTTAAGCACCCCGTCAATAACATGGGGGACTCAAACCACTTTATAACATAATAAGGGGGACTAACCTCATGGTCATTTAGACCATCACGTAGGCAATTGCCTTTTCCAGTAGTAATCCGTTGAGACCTCCACTTTCACAGAACAACACCTATTAAAACCTAATTAAAACACTTCTCACATATTCCCATTAAATGATGGAAGAATTTACTGTTAAGGCATACTATGGGTGTCTCCATACCCTTACACTTGCAAGCTTATCTCTATGCCATAACAATCACATTATGTAGGGGAGGACACCTCAACCCCCTTTGTTTAATAAATCAAATAATACCCAACAAGGCTTTCAAAATTATGTTCTTGGTTTAACTTTTTATGCAATGCAATGACATAGGTGGGTAAGTCAAACTAAGTGACAATTTAAAAATTTAAAGCCATTTCCGCAAGTGGGTTGAGGGATCCCAATTATTCAAAACAAATTCAAATTTAAAAAATCCAATTTAGGCAAAACCTTGGCCTCTTAGTTTATTCACCCTTCACATGCACCCCAAAAGTTCAAAACTATTAATAAAGCATAAACAATGCATAATAAATCATAGAAAACAAATTAAGAATATACCAATTTAAAACCCCCAACCAAAACAAAACCCATATTCAAATCCATACAATTTAAACTATATAAATACATGTATTTCATAAATTGAGAATTGGGGAAGAGTAACATGCCTGAAAAAATAAGGATTACAGAGAGAATTCAACCTTTAAAGTTCTAGATGGTCAACCTTTGGAAACCTTACGTAATTTTTTATTGAGAGAATTTGACATAGAAGATAATGTATTATAATGTTATAAATGGTTAAAATAATGCCCCAAAGGTGTTTTACAGCCGTGGGTCTAAGGTGGGGAAATAGGGAAATGTCAAATGTGCCCTTAATTAAAAGCTAAAACATTATCTCCAGTGACTACGATCACTCTGAGACTCATAAGATCACACAACAAATAGTAACCACTAGTCGTTGTGAAGAAAATTTCTAGGGCACACACACACTTCTGACCCTATGACTCACCTCATACTACTCGTCAAGTGACCCTACGACTCTTAGGGTCCTAGTAATATCCAAAACAGAACCATTTAACTAACTCACTAGTTACCCTATGATTAGCATATAACGACTCTTATAGAGTCATTATGACACGTAGATTCTTGTCATTTTCATAGAAGAAATTTTGGCACATACATTAGTTGGACTACAATTTGAGTCTATATGACTCAGATGAAGACCTTATTACTCACAAAGAGAGTCATTTCTGGGTAGCGAGCTCAAGGCTCAGTGCTTTCTCTGGGACCAACACTTGGGGTCTTTCATTCTCCCCACCCTATGAACATTCATCCTCAAATGATGGGTCAAGGAAACCTTTGACATGATTTAACACGAAAACACATCCACACTTACCTTTAACAAAGATAGAAAAAAGATTTCATGGAAATCACAATTTCCTTTAACAAAGTCATAAAATAATAATGTTAAGATTAACACAAACATTAAGAACAATTATCCATAACAGGGAACAAGAATGGGTACTTAAACTTCATGTCCTCCTCATCTTCCCAAGTAGCTTCCTTGCCTTTTTGGTTCGCCAAAGAACCTTCACTAAATCCACGTCCTTAGTCTTGAAATGATGAACCTGTTTATCAAAAATAATAATAGGGACTTCCTCATAAGACAAGGATTTCGAAATAGTAATACTCTCCAAAAGAAAAGCAAAGAAAGGATCACCCACCCACTTCTTCAACATCGACACATAAAAGACTGGATAGATAGATCCCAAATTCAAAAGTGATTCCAACTCGTAAGCCACGTTGCTCACTCTGTAAATATAAAGTACGGACTAGCATAACGAGGGCTGGACTTTCCCTTTCTTCTAATCCACATCACTCCCTTCATGGGAGACACCTTCAAGAATAACAAATCATCCACCTCAAACTCCAACTCTCTTTGCCTCACGTTTTCATATTACTTTTCTAACTTTTGGCTGTTCTATGTCTATCTCTAATCGCCATCACCTTTTCCATATCTTGGTGAACCAAGTAAAGATCGTACGACCTATTCTCACAAACCTCAAACCACTTAATAGTAGACCTACACCTCCTACCATAAAGAGCCTCAAAAAGAGCCATCTCAATTCTAGAGAATGATAGATAATAGTTTAAGCAAACTTAATAAGAGGCAAATGGTCGGCCCAACTACCACCAAAATAAATCACACATGACCTTAGCATATTGCCTAAAGTTTGAATTATTCTCTTCAGTTGTCCATCTGTATGAGGATGAAAATTGGTGCTAAGGTTCACCTTAGTCCGGAAACCTCTCTTAAATGAACAAAAAAATAAGACAAAAACTGTGTACCTCTGTCAGAAATTATGGAAACTGGAGCACCATGCAACTTGACTATCTCTAAAATGATCAACTTAGGATAGACCTCAGTAGAGAAATTTGTCCTCACCGATAAGAAGTGAGCAGACTTAGTCATCCTATACACAATTAGCAAATCAAATAAAATTGATGGCGAACCCACGGAAACCGGTGACAATAAATATTAATCACTTCCATTTTCTACACCGGCAAGTCAATCTATTAAGACAAACCATTAGGCCTCGAGTGCTCAACTTTCAATTATTGGCACACAATTCACTTGACCACTAAATTGACCATATCTCTCTTCATGTTATTCTATTAATAAATCTCCTTCAAGTTATGGTACATAATCATCGAGCCGGGATGAAGAGTATCCTCAACTTATGAGCTTCAACCAAGATTCTTTCTTATAACCCATCAATATCAAGAACACACAATCTCCCTTGGTACCTCAAGTTACCATCACCACCAATCTTAAAAGCCAACACCTTTTGGTGACCCACATCATCCTTGATTGAATCAAGATAAGGTCCAAGACCTATTTCTTCTTCACCTCAGTGCCTAGAGTTAACTTTACCATCTTTTGCAACATGGCACCGCAATCCTCAGAGTCCAGGAGACGAACTCCAAGATTAGCCAACCGGTGAATATCTTTCACTAATTCTCGCTTCTCCCCATCCATGTAAGATAAGTTTCCCATAGATAGCTTGCTATGGGCATCATAACTGTGTTAACTTTACCTGAGTCATAATAGAGACTCATGTCATAATTCTTATGTAACTAAAGAAACCGTCTTTGCCTGAGATTCAACTCCTTTTGGGTGAAAACATATTGCAAACTCTTATGCTATAAGAAGATTTCAACATGAACCCTATACAAGTAGCGACACAAAATATTAAAAGCAAAGACCACAACCAACAACTCCAATTCATGCATTGGATTGTTCCTTTCATGAACCTTTAATTTCCTAGTATAATATGAAACCATCTTTCATGTAGCACTAACACACAACCCAGTCCCACATGGAACACATCACTATAAATAACAAAACCATCGATACCCTCGGTCAGGGTCAAAACTGAAGTCAAACATAACTTATCTTTCAACTTCCCAAAACTACCCTGACAAGCATCTGACCATATAAACTTTACTTTCTTTTGAGTTAGCTTTGTCAATGGGGAAATACTAGAAGAGAAACATTCCACAAACATTCTATAATCACCGGCTAAACATAAGAAGCTAGAAATATTTATTGGAGTTATGGGTCTAGGACACTTCTTAACCACAACAACTTTTTGTGGATCCACCATGATCTCTTCACTGGAAACAACATAACCCAAAAAAGTCATAACATTCAGCAAAAACTCACACTAAGATAATTTAGCATACTGTCGCTATTTCTTAGAGGTCAGCCATACTATATAGAGGTGATCATTATGATCTGCCTCACTCTTTGAATATACCAGAAGATCATCAATAAACATATAGAAAAATAAGTCCAGAAACTAATTAACTAACCAATATATAAGATCCATAAATGTCGCCTGGGCATTAGTCAAACCAAAGGACATTTCAAAAAACTCAAAAATGTCATTACCAAGTATGAAAAGCAGTCTTAGGGAAATCCACCTCCCTAATCTTCAACTGGTGATAACCCCATAGAAGATCAACCTTAGAAAAGTACTTTGCTCCCTGAAGTTGGTAAAATAAACCATTAATCCTGGGAACAAGGTACTTATTCTTTATATCCACCTTATTCCACGAGGGGTAATCTATACACATTTAAAGGGAACCAGGCTTATTACGCATGACAATAATTGTATTATGCTAAGGAGAAAAGTCAGGCTAGAGAAAACCCTTATCTAAAAGATCTTTCAACTACTCCTTAAGTTCCTTCAACTTTGTCGGAGCCATTTTGTGAGGAAGGATAGAGATAGGATGAGTGTCTTGAAGAAGATCAACCACAAAATAAATTCCCTATTGGGAGATACATCAGGAATATCATCAGGAAACACCTCATGATAGCGATTGAAAATATGACCCTTCAGATCTTAAATCATTAACATACACTAAGTGGTAGAGAAACCTCTTGGAAACCAATTTCTTGGCTTTAAGATAAAAAATGAACCTTCCATTAGGCACTAGGGAACTACCTTCCCACTTAATCACCGAATCATTTAGAAATTGTAAACTAACCTAATGGGTCCGATAAATAAAAAAAATTGCAGCACGTGAGCAACCAATCCATCCCTAAAATCACATAAAAATCTAATATGTCCAACCCTATCAGATCCACTAACATCTCCCTACCATAGATAGATAATAAAAAACCCCTATAAACTCTTCGATCTAAAAAAGATCCACCCACCAGGGTAGACATAGAAAAGGGATCAGAAATATATTCAGGATCAAAGCCAACATGGATAGCCACATAAGGGGACATAAGTGATAGTAAACATGATATCAAGTAGATAATATGAATCATGAGAGAAGAGTTTAAGTGTAGCAGTAACAACATTGGGGGATGCCTCAAAATCATAGTGAGTAGAATGAGTATAAAGGTGATTCCGATTGGTGCTAGAAAAAAAAGTGGTACCCTTTTGTGCAAAGGCTGAAGAAGTACTAACAAGAACCTTATTCACTCTAGAA